>NC_134710.1:465470075-465687575 GCF_043290135.1 Rhipicephalus microplus
GGACCTTCAGATTTTCAGTCTAACTCTCTCTGAACTGAGCTATTTCGGCATACGGGAGAAGAGTGAAAGCGGCATTTAACAGTTCTTGCGTTTCGGTAAAACTGTTTATTAGGGCTGTTGCACATTACTACATGTCTTTCACGCTGTTCTGGTTCTTTCGCAATGCCTACTTCCGCGATGCAATCTGAATCAGCGTTTCTTTATCAAGCATGTGTGTTCACCTGCGTAACCGTTTCACTCGTTAGAATTATTGCAAAATACTTGTATACCGACAGATTTAACAAATCGTGCTTTGGACGACGAAACCCGGGATCGAGCCAAGGACCTTTATATGTTCAGATTAACGCTCTCCCAACTGAGCTATTTTAGGAGACGGGAGAAGAGGGACAGCGGGATCTAGCAGTTCTTGCGCTTCGGTAAAACTGCATTATTAGAGCTGTTGCAGATTACTACATGTCTTTCACGCTGTTCCGGTTCTTTTGCAACGCCTACTCTCGCGATGCAATCTGAATCAGCATTCCTTTATCAAGCAGGTGTGTTCACCTGCGTAATCGTTTCACTCGTTAGAATTCTTGCCAAATACTTGTATACCGACAGATGTAACAAAAAAGTGCTTTGGACGCTGAAACCCGGGATCGAGCCAAGGACCTTTATATGTTCAGATTACCACTCTCCCAACTGAGCTATTTCAGCAGACGGGAGAAGAGTGACAGCGGGATCTAGCAGTTCTTGCGCTTCGGTAAAACTTCTTTATTAGAGCTGTTGCACATTACTACATGTCTTTCACGCTGTTCCGGATTTTTGCAACGCCTACTGTCGCGATGCAATCTGAATCAGCATTTCTTTATCAAGCAGGTGTGTTCACCTGCGTAACCGTTTCACTCGTTAGAATTCTTGCCAAATACTTGTATACCGACAGATGTAACAAAAAAGTGCTTTGGACGCTGAAACCCGGGATCGAGCCAAGGACCTTTATATGTTCAGATTACCACTCTCCCAACTGAGCTATTTCAGCAGACGGGAGAAGAGTGACAGCGGGATCTAGCAGTTCTTGCGCTTCGGTAAAACTTCTTTATTAGAGCTGTTGCACATTACTACATGTCTTTCACGCTGTTCCGGATTTTTGCAACGCCTACTGTCGCGATGCAATCTGAATCAGCATTTCTTTATCAAGCAGGTGTGTTCACCTGCGTAACCGTTTCACTCGTTAGAATTATTGCGAAATACTTGTATACCGAGAAATTTAAAAAAAGTGCTTTGGACGCTGAAACCCGGCATCGAGCCAAGGACCTTTAGATGTTCAGTTTAACGCTCTCCTACTGAGCTCTTTCAGCAGAGGGGAGAAGAGTGACAGCGGGATCTAGCAGTTCTTGCGCTTCGGTAAAACTGCTTTATTAGATCTGTTGCACATTACTACATGTCTTTCACGCTGTTCTGGGTCTTTTGCAACGCCTACTGTCGCGATGCAATCTGAATCAGCATTCCTTTATCAAGCAGGTGTGTTCACCTGCGTAATCGCTTCACTCGCTAGAATTCTTGCCAAATACTTGTATACCGACAGATGTAACAAAAAAGTGCTTTGGACGCTGAAACCCGGGATCGACCCAAGGACCTTTAGATGTTCAGTTTAACGCTCTCCCAACTGAGCTATTTCAGCAGACGGGAGAAGAGTGACAGCGGGATCTAGCAGTTCTTGCGCTTCGGTAAGACTGCTTTATTAGAGCTGTTGCACATTACTACATGTCTTTCACGCTGTTCCGGTTCTTTTGCAACGCCTACTGTCGCGATGCAATCTGAATCAGCATTCCTTTATCAAGCAGGTGTATTCACCTGCGTAACCGTTTCACTCGTTAGAATTCTTGCAAAATACTTGTATACCGACAGATTTAACAAAAAAGTGCTTTGGACGCTGAAACCCGGGATCGAGCCAAGGACCTTTAGATGTTCAGTTTAACACTCTCCCAACTGAGCTACTTCAGCAGACGGGAGAAGAGTGACAGCGGGATCTAGCAGTTCTTGCGCGTCGGTAAAACTACTTTATTAGATCTGTTGCACATTACTACATGTCTTTCACGCTGTTCCGGTTTTTTTGCAATGCCTACTCCCGCGATGCAATCTGAATCAGCATTTCTTTATCAAGCATGTGTGTTCACCTGCGTAACCGTTTCACTCGTTAAAAGTATTGCAAAATACTTGTATACCGAGAGATTTAACAAAATATTGCTTTGGACGCTGAAACCCGGGATCGAGCCAAGGACCTTTAGATGTTCAGTTTAACGCTCTCCCAACTGAGCTATTTCAGCAGACGGGAGAAGAGTGACAGCGGGATCTAGCAGTTCTTGCGCTTCGGTAAAACTGCTTTATTAGAGCTGTTGCACATTACTACATGTCTTTCACGCTGTTCCGGTTCTTTTGCAACGCCTACTGTCGCGATGCAATCTGAATCAGCATTCCTTTATCAAGCAGGTGTATTCACCTGCGTAACCGTTTCACTCGTTAGAATTCTTGCAAAATACTTGTATACCGACAGATTTAACAAAAAAGTGCTTTGGACGCTGAAACCCGGGATCGAGCCAAGGACCTTTATAAGTTCAGATTAACGCTCTCCCAACTGAGCTATTTCAGCAGACGAAAGAAGAGTGACAGCGGGATCTAGCAGTTCTTGCGCTTCGGTAAAACTTCTTTATTAGAGCTAGTGCACATTACTACATGTCTTTCACGCTGTTCCGGATTTTTGCAACGCCTACTGTCGCGATGCAATCTGAATCAGCATTTCTTTATCAAGCAGGTGTGTTCACCTGCGTAAACGTTTCACTCGTTAGAATTATTGCGAAATACTTGTATACCGAGAGATTTAAAAAAAGTGCTTTGGACGCTGAAACCCGGCATCGAGCCAAGGACCTTCAGATGTTCAGTTTAACGCTCTCCTACTGAGCTCTTTCAGCAGAGGGGAGAAGAGTGACAGCGGGATCTAGCAGTTCTTGCGCTTCGGTAAAACTGCTTTATTAGATCTGTTGCACATTACTACATGTCTTTCACGCTGTTCCGGTTCTTTTGCAACGCCTACTCTCGCGATGCAATCTGAATCAGCATTCCTTTATCAAGCAGGTGTGTTCACCTGCGTAATCGTTTCACTCGTTAGAATTCTTGCCAAATACTTGTATACCGACAGATGTAACAAAAAAGTGCTTTGGACGCTGAAACCCGGGATCGAGCCAAGGACCTTTAGATGTTCAGATTACCACTCTCCCAACTGAGCTATTTCAGCAGACGGGAGAAGAGTGACAGCGGGATCTAGCAGTTCTTGCGCTTCGGTAAAACTTCTTTATTAGAGCTGTTGCACATTACTACATGTCTTTCACGCTGTTCCGGATTTTTGCAATGCCTACTCCCGCGATGCAATCTGAATCAGCATTTCTTTATCAAGCATGTGTGTTCACCTGCGTAACCGTTTCACTCGTTAGAAGTATTGCAAAATACTTGCATACCGAGAGATTTAACAAAAAAATTGCTTTGAACGCTGAAACCCGGGATCGAGCCAAGGACCTTTAGATGTTCAGTTTAACGCTCTCCCAACTGAGCTATTTCAGCAGACGGGAGAAGAGTGAAAGCGGCATTTAACAGTTCTTGCGTTTCGGTAAAACTGCTTTATTAGGGCTGTTGCACATTACTACATGTCTTTCATGCTGTTCTGGTTCTTTTGCAATGCCTACTTCCGCGATGCAATCTGAATCAGCATTTCTTTATCAAGCATGTGTGTTCACCTGCGTAACTGTTTCACTCGTTAGAAGTATTGAAAAATACTTGTGTATCAAAAGATTTAACAAAAAAATGCTCTGGACGCCGAAACCCGGGATCGAGCCAAGGACCTTCAGATTTTCAGTCTAACTCTCTCTGAACTGAGCTATTTCGGCATACGGGAGAAGAGTGAAAGCGGCATTTAACAGTTCTTGCGTTTCGGTAAAACTGCTTTATTAGGGCTGTTGCACATTACTACATGTCTTTCATGCTGTTCTGGTTCTTTTGCAATGCCTACTTCCGCGATGCAATCTGAATCAGCATTTCTTTATCAAGCATGTGTGTTCACCTGCGTAACCGTTTCACTCGTTAGAATTTTTGCAAAATACTTGTATACCGACAGATTTAACAAATCGTGCTTTGGACGACGAAACCCGGGATCGAGCCAAGGACCTTTATTTGTTCACATTAACGCTCTCCCAACTGAGCTATTTCAGGAGACGGGAGAAGAGTGACAGCGGGATCTAGCAGTTCTTGCGCTTCGGTAAAACTGCTTTATGAGAGCTGTTGCACACTACTACATGTCTTTCACGCTGTTCCGGTTCTTTTGCAACGCCTACTGTCGCGATGCAATCTGAATCAGCATTTCTTTATCAAACAGGTGTGTTCACCTGCGTAACCGTTTCACTCGTTAGAATTATTGCGAAATACTTGTATACCGAGAGATTTAACAAAAAAAATGCTCTGGACGCCGAAACCCGGGATCGAGCCAAGGACCTTCAGATTTTCCGTCTAACTCTCTCTGAACTGAGCTATTTCGGCATACGGGAGAAGAGTGAAAGCGGCATTTAACAGTTCTTGCGTTTCGGTAAAACTGTTTATTAGGGCTGTTGCACATTACTACATGTCTTTCACGCTGTTCTGGTTCTTTCGCAATGCCTACTTCCGCGATGCAATCTGAATCAGCGTTTCTTTATCAAGCATGTGTGTTCACCTGCGTAACCGTTTCACTCGTTAGAATTATTGCAAAATACTTGTATACCGACAGATTTAACAAATCGTGCTTTGGACGACGAAACCCGGGATCGAGCCAAGGACCTTTATATGTTCAGATTAACGCTCTCCCAACTGAGCTATTTTAGGAGACGGGAGAAGAGGGACAGCGGGATCTAGCAGTTCTTGCGCTTCGGTAAAACTGCATTATTAGAGCTGTTGCAGATTACTACATGTCTTTCACGCTGTTCCGGTTCTTTTGCAACGCCTACTCTCGCGATGCAATCTGAATCAGCATTCCTTTATCAAGCAGGTGTGTTCACCTGCGTAATCGTTTCACTCGTTAGAATTCTTGCCAAATACTTGTATACCGACAGATGTAACAAAAAAGTGCTTTGGACGCTGAAACCCGGGATCGAGCCAAGGACCTTTATATGTTCAGATTACCACTCTCCCAACTGAGCTATTTCAGCAGACGGGAGAAGAGTGACAGCGGGATCTAGCAGTTCTTGCGCTTCGGTAAAACTTCTTTATTAGAGCTGTTGCACATTACTACATGTCTTTCACGCTGTTCCGGATTTTTGCAACGCCTACTGTCGCGATGCAATCTGAATCAGCATTTCTTTATCAAGCAGGTGTGTTCACCTGCGTAACCGTTTCACTCGTTAGAATTCTTGCCAAATACTTGTATACCGACAGATGTAACAAAAAAGTGCTTTGGACGCTGAAACCCGGGATCGAGCCAAGGACCTTTATATGTTCAGATTACCACTCTCCCAACTGAGCTATTTCAGCAGACGGGAGAAAAGTGACAGCGGGATCTAGCAGTTCTTGCGCTTCGGTAAAACTTCTTTATTAGAGCTGTTGCACATTACTTCATGTCTTTCACGCTGTTCCGGATTTTTGCAACGCCTACTGTCGCGATGCAATCTGAATCAGCATTTCTTTATCAAGCAGGTGTGTTCACCTGCGTAACCGTTTCACTCGTTAGAATTATTGCGAAATACTTGTATACCGAGAAATTTAAAAAAAGTGCTTTGGACGCTGAAACCCGGCATCGAGCCAAGGACCTTTAGATGTTCAGTTTAACGCTCTCCTACTGAGCTCTTTCAGCAGAGGGGAGAAGAGTGACAGCGGGATCTAGCAGTTCTTGCGCTTCGGTAAAACTGCTTTATTAGATCTGTTGCACATTACTACATGTCTTTCACGCTGTTCTGGGTCTTTTGCAACGCCTACTGTCGCGATGCAATCTGAATCAGCATTCCTTTATCAAGCAGGTGTGTTCACCTGCGTAATCGCTTCACTCGCTAGAATTCTTGCCAAATACTTGTATACCGACAGATGTAACAAAAAAGTGCTTTGGACGCTGAAACCCGGGATCGACCCAAGGACCTTTAGATGTTCAGTTTAACGCTCTCCCAACTGAGCTATTTCAGCAGACGGGAGAAGAGTGACAGCGGGATCTAGCAGTTCTTGCGCTTCGGTAAGACTGCTTTATTAGAGCTGTTGCACATTACTACATGTCTTTCACGCTGTTCCGGTTCTTTTGCAACGCCTACTGTCGCGATGCAATCTGAATCAGCATTCCTTTATCAAGCAGGTGTATTCACCTGCGTAACCGTTTCACTCGTTAGAATTCTTGCAAAATACTTGTATACCGACAGATTTAACAAAAAAGTGCTTTGGACGCTGAAACCCGGGATCGAGCCAAGGACCTTTAGATGTTCAGTTTAACACTCTCCCAACTGAGCTATTTCAGCAGACGGGAGAAGAGTGACAGCGGGATCTAGCAGTTTTTGCGCGTCGGTAAAACTACTTTATTAGATCTGTTGCACATTACTACATGTCTTTCACGCTGTTCCGGTTTTTTTGCAATGCCTACTCCCGCGATGCAATCTGAATCAGCATTTCTTTATCAAGCATGTGTGTTCACCTGCGTAACCGTTTCACTCGTTAAAAGTATTGCAAAATACTTGTATACCGAGAGATTTAACAAAATATTGCTTTGGACGCTGAAACCCGGGATCGAGCCAAGGACCTTTAGATGTTCAGTTTAACGCTCTCCCAACTGAGCTATTTCAGCAGACGGGAGAAGAGTGACAGCGGGATCTAGCAGTTCTTGCGCTTCGGTAAAACTGCTTTATTAGAGCTGTTGCACATTACTACATGTCTTTCACGCTGTTCCGGTTCTTTTGCAACGCCTACTGTCGCGATGCAATCTGAATCAGCATTCCTTTATCAAGCAGGTGTATTCACCTGCGTAACCGTTTCACTCGTTAGAATTCTTGCAAAATACTTGTATACCGACAGATTTAACAAAAAAGTGCTTTGGACGCTGGAACCCGGGATCGAGCCAAGGACCTTTATAAGTTCAGATTAACGCTCTCCCAACTGAGCTATTTCAGCAGACGAAAGAAGAGTGACAGCGGGATCTAGCAGTTCTTGCGCTTCGGTAAAACTTCTTTATTAGAGCTATTGCACATTACTACATGTCTTTCACGCTGTTCCGGATTTTTGCAACGCCTACTGTCGCGATGCAATCTGAATCAGCATTTCTTTATCAAGCAGGTGTGTTCACCTGCGTAAACGTTTCACTCGTTAGAATTATTGCGAAATACTTGTATACCGAGAGATTTAAAAAAAGTGCTTTGGACGCTGAAACCCGGCATCGAGCCAAGGACCTTCAGATGTTCAGTTTAACGCTCTCCTACTGAGCTCTTTCAGCAGAGGGGAGAAGAGTGACAGCGGGATCTAGCAGTTCTTGCGCTTCGGTAAAACTGCTTTATTAGATCTGTTGCACATTACTACATGTCTTTCACGCTGTTCCGGTTCTTTTGCAACGCCTACTCTCGCGATGCAATCTGAATCAGCATTCCTTTATCAAGCAGGTGTGTTCACCTGCGTAATCGTTCCACTCGTTAGAATTCTTGCCAAATACTTGTATACCGACAGATGTAACAAAAAAGTGCTTTGGACGCTGAAACCCGGGATCGAGCCAAGGACCTTTATATGTTCAGATTACCACTCTCCCAACTGAGCTATTTCAGCAGACGGGAGAAGAGTGACAGCGGGATCTAGCAGTTCTTGCGCTTCGGTAAAACTTCTTTATTAGAGCTGTTGCACATTACTACATGTCTTTCACGCTGTTCCGGATTTTTGCAACGCCTACTGTCGCGATGCAATCTGAATCAGCATTTCTTTATCAAGCAGGTGTGTTCACCTGCGTAACCGTTTCACTCGTTAGAATTATTGCGAAATACTTGTATACCGAGAGATTTAAAAAAAGTGCTTTGGACGCTGAAACCCGGCATCGAGCCAAGGACCTTTAGATGTTCAGTTTAACGCTCTCCTACTGAGCTCTTTCAGCAGAGGGGAGAAGAGTGACAGCGGGATCTAGCAGTTCTTGCGCTTCGGTAAAACTGCTTTATTAGATCTGTTGCACATTACTACATGTCTTTCACGCTGTTCTGGGTCTTTTGCAACGCCTACTGTCGCGATGCAATCTGAATCAGCATTCCTTTATCAAGCAGGTGTGTTCACCTGCGTAATCGTTTCACTCGCTAGAATTCTTGCCAAATACTTGTATACCGACAGATGTAACAAAAAAGTGCTTTGGACGCTGAAACCCGGGATCGACCCAAGGACCTTTAGATGTTCAGTTTAACGCTCTCCCAACTGAGCTATTTCAGCAGACGGGAGAAGAGTGACAGCGGGATCTAGCAGTTCTTGCGCTTCGGTAAGACTGCTTTATTAGAGCTGTTGCACATTACTACATGTCTTTCACGCTGTTCCGGTTCTTTTGCAACGCCTACTGTCGCGATGCAATCTGAATCAGCATTCCTTTATCAAGCAGGTGTATTCACCTGCGTAACCGTTTCACTCGTTAGAATTCTTGCAAAATACTTGTATACCGACAGATTTAACAAAAAAGTGCTTTGGACGCTGAAACCCGGGATCGAGCCAAGGACCTTTAGATGTTCAGTGTAACACTCTCCCAACTGAGCTATTTCAGCAGACGGGAGAAGAGTGACAGCGGGATCTAGCAGTTCTTGCGCGTCGGTAAAACTACTTTATTAGATCTGTTGCACATTACTACATGTCTTTCACGCTGTTCCGGTTTTTTTGCAATGCCTACTCCCGCGATGCAATCTGAATCAGCATTTCTTTATCAAGCATGTGTGTTCACCTGCGTAACCGTTTCACTCGTTAAAAGTATTGCAAAATACTTGTATACCGAGAGATTTAACAAAATATTGCTTTGGACGCTGAAACCCGGGATCGAGCCAAGGACCTTTAGATGTTCAGTTTAACGCTCTCCCAACTGAGCTATTTCAGCAGACGGGAGAAGAGTGACAGCGGGATCTAGCAGTTCTTGCGCTTCGGTAAAACTGCTTTATTAGAGCTGTTGCACATTACTACATGTCTTTCACGCTGTTCCGGTTCTTTTGCAACGCCTACTGTCGCGATGCAATCTGAATCAGCATTCCTTTATCAAGCAGGTGTATTCACCTGCGTAACCGTTTCACTCGTTAGAATTCTTGCAAAATACTTGTATACCGACAGATTTAACAAAAAAGTGCTTTGGACGCTGAAACCCGGGATCGAGCCAAGGACCTTTATAAGTTCAGATTAACGCTCTCCCAACTGAGCTATTTCAGCAGACGAAAGAAGAGTGACAGCGGGATCTAGCAGTTCTTGCGCTTCGGTAAAACTTCTTTATTAGAGCTGTTGCACATTACTACATGTCTTTCACGCTGTTCCGGATTTTTGCAACGCCTACTGTCGCGATGCAATCTGAATCAGCATTTCTTTATCAAGCAGGTGTGTTCACCTGCGTAAACGTTTCACTCGTTAGAATTATTGCGAAATACTTGTATACCGAGAGATTTAAAAAAAGTGCTTTGGACGCTGAAACCCGGCATCGAGCCAAGGACCTTCAGATGTTCAGTTTAACGCTCTCCTACTGAGCTCTTTCAGCAGAGGGGAGAAGAGTGACAGCGGGATCTAGCAGTTCTTGCGCTTCGGTAAAACTGCTTTATTAGATCTGTTGCACATTACTACATGTCTTTCACGCTGTTCCGGGTCTTTTGCAACGCCTACTGTCGCGATGCAATCTGAATCAGCATTCCTTTATCAAGCAGGTGTGTTCACCTGCGTAATCGTTTCACTCGCTAGAATTCTTGCCAAATACTTGTATACCGACAGATGTAACAAAAAAGTGCTTTGGACGCTGAAACCCGGGATCGACCCAAGGACCTTTAGATGTTCAGTTTAACGCTCTCCCAACTGAGCTATTTCAGCAGACGGGAGAAGAGTGACAGCGGGATCTAGCAGATCTTGCGCTTCGGTAAGACTGCTTTATTAGAGCTGTTGCACATTACTACATGTCTTTCACGCTGTTCCGGTTCTTTTGCAACGCCTACTGTCGCGATGCAATCTGAATCAGCATTTCTTTATCAAGCATGTGTGTTCACCTGCGTAACCGTTTCACTCGTTAAAAGTATTGCAAAATACTTGTATACCGAGAGATTTAACAAAATATTGCTTTGGACGCTGAAACCCGGGATCGAGCCAAGGACCTTAAGATGTTCAGTTTAACGCTCTCCCAACTGAGCTATTTCAGCAGACGGGAGAAGAGTGACAGCGGGATCTAGCAGTTCTTGCGCTTCGGTAAAACTGCTTTATTAGAGCTGTTGCACATTACTACATGTCTTTCACGCTGTTCCGGTTTTTTTGCAACGCCTACTGTCGCGATGCAATCTGAATCAGCATTCCTTTATCAAGCAGGTGTATTCACCTGCGTAACCGTTTCACTCGTTAGAATTCTTGCAAAATACTTGTATACCGACAGATTTAACAAAAAAGTGCTTTGGACGCTGAAACCCGGGATCGAGCCAAGGACCTTTATAAGTTCAGATTAACGCTCTCCCAACTGAGCTATTTCAGCAGACGAAAGAAGAGTGACAGCGGGATCTAGCAGTTCTTGCGCTTCGGTAAAACTTCTTTATTAGAGCTGTTGCACATTACTACATGTCTTTCACGCTGTTCCGGATTTTTGCAACGCCTACTGTCGCGATGCAATCTGAATCAGCATTTCTTTATCAAGCAGGTGTGTTCACCTGCGTAAACGTTTCACTCGTTAGAATTATTGCGAAATACTTGTATACCGAGAGATTTAAAAAAAGTGCTTTGGACGCTGAAACCCGGCATCGAGCCAAGGACCTTCAGATGTTCAGTTTAACGCTCTCCTACTGAGCTCTTTCAGCAGAGGGGAGAAGAGTGACAGCGGGATCTAGCAGTTCTTGCGCTTCGGTAAAACTGCTTTATTAGATCTGTTGCACATTACTACATGTCTTTCACGCTGTTCCGGTTCTTTTGCAACGCCTACTCTCGCGATGCAATCTGAATCAGCATTCCTTTATCAAGCAGGTGTGTTCACCTGCGTAATCGTTTCACTCGTTAGAATTCTTGCCAAATACTTGTATACCGACAGATGTAACAAAAAAGTGCTTTGGACGCTCAAACCCGGGATCGAGCCAAGGACCTTTAGATGTTCAGATTACCACTCTCCCAACTGAGCTATTTCAGCAGACGGGAGAAGAGTGACAGCGGGATCTAGCAGTTCTTGCGCTTCGGTAAAACTTCTTTATTAGAGCTGTTGCACATTACTACATGTCTTTCACGCTGTTCCGGATTTTTGCAATGCCTACTCCCGCGATGCAATCTGAATCAGCATTTCTTTATCAAGCATGTGTGTTCACCTGCGTAACCGTTTCACTCGTTAGAAGTATTGCAAAATACTTGCATACCGAGAGATTTAACAAAAAAATTGCTTTGAACGCTGAAACCCGGGATCGAGCCAAGGACCTTTAGATGTTCAGTTTAACGCTCTCCCAACTGAGCTATTTCAGCAGACGGGAGAAGAGTGACAGCGGGATCTAGCAGTTCTTGCGCTTCGGTAAAACTGCTTTATTAGAGCAGTTGCATATTACTACATGTCTTTCACGCTGTTCCGGTTCTTTTGCAACGCCTACTGTCGCGACGCAATCTGAATCAGCATTCCTTTATCAAGCAGGTGTATTCACCTGCGTAACTGTTTCACTCGTTAGAAGTATTGAAAAATACTTGTGTATCAAAAGATTTAACAAAAAAATGCTCTGGACGCCGAAACCCGGGATCGAGCCAAGGACCTTCAGATTTTCTGTCTAACTCTCTCTGAACTGAGCTATTTCGGCATACGGGAGAAGAGTGAAAGCGGCATTTAACAGTTCTTGCGTTTCGGTAAAACTGCTTTATTAGGGCTGTTGCACATTACTACATGTCTTTCATGCTGTTATGGTTCTTTTGCAATGCCTACTTCCGCGATGCAATCTGAATCAGCATTTCTTTATCAAGCATGTGTGTTCACCTGCGTAACCGTTTCACTCGTTAGAATTATTGCAAAATACTTGTATACCGACAGATTTAACAAATCGTGCTTTGGACGACGAAACCCGGGATCGAGCCAAGGACCTTTATTTGTTCACATTAACGCTCTCCCAACTGAGCTATTTCAGGAGACGGGAGAAGAGTGACAGCGGGATCTAGCAGTTCTTGCGCTTCGGTAAAACTGCTTTATGAGAGCTGTTGCACACTACTACATGTCTTTCACGCTGTTCCGGTTCTTTTGCAACGCCTACTGTCGCGATGCAATCTGAATCAGCATTTCTTTATCAAACAGGTGTGTTCACCTGCGTAACCGTTTCACTCGTTAGAATTATTGCGAAATACTTGTATACCGAGAGATTTAACAAAAAAAATGCTCTGGACGCCGAAACCCGGGATCGAGCCAAGGACCTTCAGATTTTCAGTCTAGCTCTCTCTGAACTGAGCTATTTCGGCATACGGGAGAAGAGTGAAAGCGGCATTTAACAGTTCTTGCGTTTCGGTAAAACTGTTTATTAGGGCTGTTGCACATTACTACATGTCTTTCACGCTGTTCTGGTTCTTTCGCAATGCCTACTTCCGCGATGCAATCTGAATCAGCATTTCTTTATCAAGCATGTGTGTTCACCTGCGTAACCGTTTCACTCGTTAGAATTATTGCAAAATACTTGTATACCGACAGATTTAACAAATCGTGCTTTGGACGACGAAACCCGGGATCGAGCCAAGGACCTTTATATGTTCAGATTAACGCTCTCCCAACTGAGCTATTTTAGGAGACGGGAGAAGAGGGACAGCGGGATCTAGCAGTTCTTGCGCTTCGGTAAAACTGCTTTATTAGAGCTGTTGCAGATTACTACATGTCTTTCACGCTGTTCCGGTTCTTTTGCAACGCCTACTCTCGCGATGCAATCTGAATCAGCATTCCTTTATCAAGCAGGTGTGTTCACCTGCGTAATCGTTTCACTCGTTAGAATTCTTGCCAAATACTTGTATACCGACAGATGTAACAAAAAAGTGCTTTGGACGCTGAAACCCGGGATCGAGCCAAGGACCTTTATATGTTCAGATTACCACTCTCCCAACTGAGCTATTTCAGCAGACGGGAGAAGAGTGACAGCGGGATCTAGCAGTTCTTGCGCTTCGGTAAAACTGCTTTATTAGAGCTGTTGCACATTACTACAAGACTTTCACGCTGTTCCGGTTTTTTTGCAATGCCTACTCCCGCGATGCAATCTGAATCAGCATTTCTTTATCAAGCATGGGTGTTCACCTGCGTAACCGTTTCACTCGTTAGAAGTATTGCAAAATACTTGTATACCGAGAGATTTAACAAAAAATTGCTTTGAACGCTGAAACCCGGGATCGAGCCAAGGACCTTTAGATGTTCAGTTTAACGCTCTCCCAACTGAGCTATTTCAGCAGACGGGAGAAGAGTGACAGCGGGATCTAGCAGTTCTTGCGCTTCGGTAAAACTGCTTTATTAGAGCTGTTGCACATTACTACATGTCTTTCACGCTGTTCCGGTTCTTTTGCAACGCCTACTGTCGCGATGCAATCTGAATCAGTATTCCTTTATCAAGCAGGTGTGTTCACCTGCGTAACCGTTTCACTCGTTAGAATTCTTGCAAAATACTTGTATACCGACAGATTTAACAAAAAAGTGCTTTGGACGGTGAAACCCGGGATCGAGCCAAGGACCTTTATAAGTTCAGATTAACGCTCTCCCAACTGAGCTATTTCAGCAGACGGAAGAAGAGTGACAGCGGGCTCTAGCAGTTCTTGCGCTTCGGTAAATCTGCTTTATTAGAGCTGTTGCACATTACTACATGTCTTTCACGCTGTTCCGGATTTTTGCAACGCCTACTGTCGCGATGCAATCTGAATCAGCATTTCTTTATCAAGCAGGTGTGTTCACCTGTGTAACCGTTTCACTCGTTAGAATTATTGCGAAATTCTTGTTTACCGAGAGATTTAAAAAAAAAAGTGCTTTGATCGCCGAAACCCGGGATCGATATAATGGCCTTTATATGTTCAGTTTAACGCTCTCCCAACTGAGCTATTTCAGTAGACGGGAGAAGAGAGACAGCGGGATCTAACAGTTCTTGCGCTTCGGTAAAACTGCTTTATTAGAGCTGTTGCATATTATTACGTGTCTTTCACGCTGTTCCGGTTTTTTTGCAACGCCTACTGCCGCGATTCAATCTGATTCAGCATTTCTTTATCAAGCATGTGTGTTCACCTGCGTAACTGTTTAGCTCGTTAGAATTCTTGCAAAATACTTGTATACCGACAGATTTAACAAATCGTGCTTTGGACGACGAAACCCGGGATCGAGCCAAGGACCTTATAAATGTTCAGATTAACGCTCTCCCGACTGAGCTATTTCAGCAGACGGGAGAAGAGTGACAGCGGGATCTATCAGTTCTTGCGCTTCAGTAAAACTTCTTTATTAGAGCTGTTGCAGATTACTACATGTCTTTCACGCTGTTCCGGTTCTTTTGCAACGCCTACTGTCGCGATGCAATCTGAATCAGCATTTCTTTATCAAGCAGGGGTGTTCACCTGCGTAACCGTTTCACTCGTTAGAATTATTGCGAAATACTTGTATACCGACAGATTTAACAAAAAAGTGCTTTGGACGCTGAAACCCGGGATCGAGCCAAGGACCTTTAGATGTTCAGTTTAACGCTCTCCCAACTGCGCTATTTCGGCAGACGGGAGAAGAGTGACAGCAGGATTTAAGAGTTCTTGCGTTCCGGTAAAACCGCTTTATTAGGGCTGTCGCACATTATTAAGTGTATTTCACGCTGTTCCGGTTCTTTTGCAATGCCTACTCCCGCGATGCAATCTGAATCAGCATTTCTTTATCAAGCATGTGTGTTCACCTGCGTAACCGTTTCACTCCTCAGAATTGATGCAAAATACTTGTATACCGACAGATTTACCAAAAAATTGCTTTGGACGCAGAAACCCGGGATCGAGCCAAGGACCTTTAGATGTTCAGTTTAACGATCTCCCAACTGCGCTATTTCGGCAGACGGGAGAAGAGTGACAGCGGGATTCAAGAGTTCTTGCGTTTCGGTAAAACCGCTTTATTAGAGCTGTTGCACATTATTACGTGTATTTCACGCTGTTCTGGTTCTTTTGCAATGCCTACTCCCGCGATGCAATCTGAATCAGCCTTTCTTTATCAAGCATGTGTGTTCACCTGCGTAACCGTTTCACTCGTTAGAAGTATTGCAAAATACTTGTATACCGAGAGATTTAACAAAAAAATTGCTCTGGACGCCGAAACCGGGGATCGAGTCAAGGACCTGTAGATTTTCAGTCTAACGCTCTCCCAACTGCGCTATTTCGGCAGACGGGAGAAGAGTGATAGCGGGATTTAAGAGTTCTTGCGTTTCGGTAAAACCGCTTTATTAGAGCTGTTGCACATTATTACGTGTATTTCACGCTGTTCTGGTTCTTTTGCAATGCCTACTCCCACGATTCAATCTGAGTCAGCATTTCTTTATCAAGCATGTGTGTTCACCTGCGTAACCGTTTCACTCGTTAGAATTATTGCAAAATACTTGTATACCGACAGATTTAACAAATCGTGCTTTGGACGACGAAACCCGGGATCGAGCCAAGGACCTTTATTTGTTCACATTAACGCTCTCCCAACTGAGCTATTTCAGGAGACGGGAGAAGAGTGACAGCGGGATCTAGCAGTTCTTGCGCTTCGGTAAAACTGCTTTATTAGAGCTGTTGCACATTACTACATGTCTTTCACGCTGTTCCGGTTCTTTTGCAACGCCTACTGTCACGATGCAATCTGAATCAGCATTTCTTTATCAAGCACGTGTGTTCACCTGCGTAACCGTTTCACTCGTTAGAATTATTGCGAAATACTTGTATACCGACAGATTAACAAAAAAGTGCTTTCGACGCTGAAACCCGGGATCGAGGGACCTTTAGATGTTCAGTTTAACGCTCTCCCAACTGTGCTATTTCGGCAGACGGGAGAAGAGTGACAGCAGGATTTAAGAGTTCTTGCGTTCCGGTAAAACCGCTTTATTAGGGCTGTTGCACATTACTACATGTCTGTCACGCTTTTCTGGTTCCTTTGCAATGCCTACTTCCGCGATGCAATCTGAATCAGCATTTCTTTATCAAGCATGTGTGTTCACCTGCGTAACCGTTTCACTCGTTAGAATTATTGCAAAATACTTGTATACCGACAGATTTAACAAATCGTGCTTTGGACGACGAAACCCGGGATCGAGCCAAGGACCTTTATATGTTCTGATTAACGCTCTCCCAACTGAGCTATTTCAGGAGACGGGAGAAGAGGGACAGCGGGATCTAGCAGTTCTTGCGCTTCGGTAAAACTGCTTTATTAGAGCTGTTGCAGATTACTACATGTCTTTCACGCTGTTCCGGTTCTTTTGCAGCGCCTACTCTCGCGATGCAATCTGAATCAGCATTCCTTTATCAAGCAGGTGTGTTCACCTGCGTAATCGTTTCACTCGTTAGAATTCTTGCCAAATACTTGTATACCGACAGATGTAACAAAAAAGTGCTTTGGACGCTGAAACCCGGGATCGAGCCAAGGACCTTTATATGTTCAGACTACCACTCTCCCAACTGAGCTATTTCAGCAGACGGGAGAAGAGTGACAGCGGGATCTAGCAGTTCTTGCGCTTCGGTAAAACTGCTTTATCAGAGCTGTTGCACATTACTACATGTCTTTCACGCTGTTCCGGTTTTTTTGCAATGCCTACTCCCGCGATGCAATCTGAATCAGCATTTCTTTATCAAGCATGTGTGTTCACCTGCGTAACCGTTTCACTCGTTAGAAGTATTGCAAAATACTTGTATACCGAGAAATTTAACAAAAAAACTGCTTTGAACGCTGAAACCCGGGATCGAGCCAAGGACCTTTAGATGTTCAGTTTAACGCTCTCCAACCTGAGCTATTTCAGCAGACGGGAGAAGAGTGACAGCGGGATCTAGCAGTTCTTGCGCTTCTGTAAAACTGCTTTATTAGAGCTGTTGCACATTACTACATGTCTTTCACGCTGTTCCGGTTCTTTTGCAACGCCTACGTTCGCGATGCAATCTGAATCAGCATTCCTTTATCAAGCAGGTGTGTTCACCTGCGTAACCGTTTCACTCGTTAGAATTATTGCAAAATACTTGTATACCGACAGATTTAACAAATCGTGCTTTGGACGACGAAACCCGGGATCGAGCCAAGGACCTTCAGATTTTCAGTCTAACTCTCTCTGAACTGAGCTATTTCGGCATACGGGAGAAGAGTGAAAGCGGCATTTAACAGTTCTTGCGTTTCGGTAAAACTGCTTTATTAGGGCTGTTGCACATTACTACATGTCTTTCACGCTGTTCTGGTTCTTTTGCAATGCCTACTTCCGCGATGCAATCTGAATCAGCATTTTTTATCAAGCATGTGTGTTCACCTGCGTAACCGTTTCACTCGTTAGAATTATTGCAATATACTTGTATACCGACAGATTTAACAAATCGTGCTTTGGACGACGAAACCCGGGATCGAGCCAAGGACCTTTATATGTTCAGATTAACGCTCTCCAACTGAGCTATTTCAGGAGACAGGAGAAGAGGGACAGCGGGATCTAGCAGTTCTTGCGCTTCGGTAAAACTGCTTTATTAGAGCTGTTGCAGATTACTACATGTCTTTCACGCTGTTCCGGTTCTTTTGCAACGCCTACTCTCGCGATGCAATATGAATCAGCATTCCTTTATCAAGCAGGTGTGTTCACCTGCGTAATCGTTTCACTCGTTAGAATTCTTGCCAAATACTTGTATACCGACAGATGTAACAAAAAAGTGCTTTGGACGCTGAAACCCGGGATCGAGCCAAGAACCTTTATATGTTCAGATTACCACTCTCCCAACTGAGCTATTTCAGCAGACGGGAGAAGAGTGACAGTGGGATGTAGCAGTTCTTGCGCTTCGGTAAAACTGCTTTATTAGAGCTGTTGCACATTACTACATGTCTTTCACGCTGTTCCGGTTTTTTTGCAATGCCTACTCCCGCGATGCAATCTGAATCAGCATTCCTTTATCAAGCAGGTGTGTTCACCTGCGTAACCGTTTCACTCGTTAGAATTCTTGCAAAATACTTGTATACCGACAGATTTAACAAAAAAGTGCTTTGGACGCTGAAACCCGGGATCGAGCCAAGGACCTTTATAAGTTCAGATTAACGCTCTCCCAACTGAGCTATTTCAGCAGACGGAAGAAGAGTGACAGCGGGATCTAGCAGTTCTTGCGCTTCGGTAAATCTGCTTTATTAGAGCTGTTGCACATTACTACATGTCTTTCACGCTGTTCCGGATTTTTGCAACGCCTACTGACGCGATGCAATCTGAATCAGCATTTCTTTATCAAGCAGGTGTGTTCACCTGCGTAACCGTTTCACTCGTTAGAATTATTGCGAAATTCTTGTATACCGAGAGATTTAAAAAAAAAGTGCTTTGAACGCCGAAACCCGGGATCGATATAAGGACCTTTATATGTTCAGTTTAACGCTCTCCCAACTGAGCTATTTCAGCAGACGCGAGAAGAGAGACAGCGGGATCTAACAGTTCTTGCGCTTCGGTAAAACCGCTTTATTAGAGCTGTTGCATATTAATACGTGTCTTTCACGCTGTTCCGGTTTTTTTGCAACGCCTACTGTCGCGATGCAATCTGAATCAGCATTTCTTTATCAAGCAGGGTTGTTCACCTGCGTAACCGTTTCACTCGTTAGAATTATTGCGAAATACTTGTATACCGACAGATTTAACAAATCGTGCTTCGGACGACGAAACCCGGGATCGAGCCAAGGACCTTATATGTTCAGATTAACGCTCTCCCAACTGAGCTATTTCAGCAAACGGGAGAAGAGTGACAGCGGGATCTAGCAGTTCTTGCGCTTCAGTAAAACTGCTTTATTAGAGCTGTTGCAGATTACTACATGTCTTTCACGCTGTTCCGGTTCTTTTGCAACGCCTACTGTCGCGATGCAATCTGAATCAGCATTTCTTTATCAAGCAGGGTTGTTCACCTGCGTAACCGTTTCACTCGTTAGAATTATTGCGAAATACTTGTATACCAACAGATTTAACAAAAAAGTGCTTTGGACGCTGAAACCCGGGATCGAGCCAAGGACCTTTAGATGTTCAGTTTAACGCTCTCCCTACTGCGCTATTTTGGCAGACGGGAGAAGAGTGACAGCAGGATTTAAGAGTTCTTGCGTTCCGGTAAAACCGCTTTATTAGAGCTGTCGCACATTATTACGTGTATTTCACGCTGTTCCGGTTCTTTTCCAATGCCTACTCCCGCGATGCAATCTGAATCAGCATTTCTTTATCAAGCATGTGTGTTCACCTGCGTAACCGTTTTACTCCTCAGAATTGATGCAAAATACTTGTATACCGACAGATTTACCAAAAAACTTCTTTGGACGCAGAAACCCGGGATTGAGCCAAGGACCTTTAGATGTTCAGTTTAACGCTCTCCCAACTGCGCTATTTCGGCAGACGGCAGAAGAGTGACAGCGGGATTCAAGAGTTCTTGCGTTTCGGTAAAACCGCTTTATTAGAGCTGTTGCACATAATTACGTGTATTTCACGCTGTTCTGTTTCTTTTGCAATGCCTACTCCCACGATTCAATCTGAGTCAGCATTTCTTTATCAAGCATGTGTGTTCACCTGCGTAACCGTTTCACTCGTTAGAAGTATTGAAAAATACTTGTGTATCAAAAGATTTAACAAAAAAATGATCTGGACACCTAAACCCGGGATCGAGCCAAGGACCTTCAGATTTTCAGTCTAGCTCTCTCTGAACTGAGCTATTTCGGCATACGGGAGAAGAGTGAAAGCGGCATTTACCAGTTCTTGCGTTTCGGTAAAACTGCTTTATTAGGGCTGTTGCACATTACTACATGTCTTTCATGCTGTTCTGGTTCTTTTGCAATGCCTACTTCCGCGATGCAATCTGAATCAGCATTTTTTTTCAAGCATGTGTGTTCACCTGCGTAACTGTTTAACTTGTTAGAATTCTTGCAAAATACTTGTATACCGACAGATTTAACAAATCGTGCTTTGGACGACGAAACCCGGGATCGAGCCAAGGACCTTTATATGTTCAGATTAACGCTCTCCAAACAGAGCTATTTCAGCAGACGGGAGAAGAGTGACAGCGGGATCTAGCAGTTCCTACGCTTCGGTAAAACTTCTTTATTAGAGCTGTTGCACATTACTACATGTCTTTCACGCTGTTCCGGTTCTTTTGCAACGCCTACTGTCGCGATGCAATCTGAATCAGCATTTCTTTATCAAGCATGTGTGTTCACCTGCGTAACCGTTTCACTCGTTAGAAGTATTGCAAAATACTTGTATACCGAGAAATTTAACAAAAAAACTGCTTTGAACGCTGAAACCCGGGATCGAGCCAAGGACCTTTTGATGTTCAGTTTAACGCTCTCCAACCTGAGCTATTTCAGCAGACGGGAGAAGAGTGACAGCGGGATCTAGCAGTTCTTGCGCTTCGGTAAAACTGCTTTATTAGAGCTGTTGCACATTACTACATGTCTTTCACGCTGTTCCGGTTCTTTTGCAACGCCTACGTTCGCGATGCAATCTGAATCAGCATTCCTTTATCAAGCAGGTGTGTTCACCTGCGTAACCGTTTCACTCGTTAGAATTATTGCAAAATACTTGTATACCGACAGATTTAACAAATCGTGCTTTGGACGACGAAACCCGGGATCGAGCCAAGGACCTTCAGATTTTCAGTCTAACTCTCTCTGAACTGAGCTATTTCGGCATACGGGAGAAGAGTGAAAGCGGCATTTAACAGTTCTTGCGTTTCGGTAAAACTGCTTTATTAGGGCTGTTGCACATTACTACATGTCTTTCACGCTGTTCTGGTTCTTTTGCAATGCCTACTTCCGCGATGCAATCTGAATCAGCATTTTTTTATCAAGCATGTGTGTTCACCTGCGTAACCGTTTCACTCGTTAGAATTATTGCAATATACTTGTATACCGACAGATTTAACAAATCGTGCTTTGGACGACGAAACCCGGGATCGAGCCAAGGACCTTTATATGTTCAGATTAACGCTCTCCCAACTGAGCTATTTCAGGAGACAGGAGAAGAGGGACAGCGGGATCTAGCAGTTCTTGCGCTTCGGTAAAACTGCTTTATTAGAGCTGTTGCAGATTACTACATGTCTTTCACGCTGTACCGGTTCTTTTGCAACGCCTACTCTCGCGATGCAATATGAATCAGCATTCCTTTATCAAGCAGGTGTGTTCACCTGCGTAATCGTTTCACTCGTTAGAATTCTTGCCAAATACTTGTATACCGACAGATGTAACAAAAAAGTGCTTTGGACGCTGAAACCCGGGATCGAGCCAAGAACCTTTATATGTTCAGTTTACCACTCTCCCAACTGAGCTATTTCGGCAGACGGGAGAAGAGTGACAGCGGGATTCAAGAGTTCTTGCGTTTCGGTAAAACCGCTTTATTAGAGCTGTTGCACATTATTACGTGTATTTCACGCTGTTCTGGTTCTTTTGCAATGCCTACTCCCGCGATGAATCTGAATCAGCCTTTCTTTATCAAGCATGTGTGTTCACCTGCGTAACCGTTTCACTCGTTAGAAGTATTGCAAAATACTTGTATACCGAGAGATTTAACAAAAAAATTGCTCTGGACGCCGAAACCGGGGATCGAGCCAAGGAACTGTAGATTTTCAGTCTAACGCTCTCCCAACTGCGCTATTTCGGCAGACGGGAGAAGAGTGATAGCGGGATTTAAGAGTTCTTGCGTTTCGGTAAAACCGCTTTATTAGAGCTGTTGCACATTATTACGTGTATTTCACGCTGTTCTGGTTCTTTTGCAATGCCTACTCCCGCGATGCAATCTGAATCAGCATTTCTTTATCAAGCATGTGTGTTCACCTGCGTAACCGTTTCACTCCTCAGAATTGATGCAAAATACTTGTATACCGACAGATTTACCAAAAAATTGCTTTGGACGCAGAAACCCGGGATCGAGCCAAGGACCTTTAGATGTTCAGTTTAACGATCTCCCAACTGCGCTATTTCGGCAGACGGGAGAAGAGTGACAGCGGGATTCAAGAGTTCTTGCGTTTCGGTAAAACCGCTTTATTAGAGCTGTTGCACATTATTACGTGTATTTCACGCTGTTCTGGTTCTTTTGCAATGCCTACTCCCGCGATGCAATCTGAATCAGCCTTTCTTTATCAAGCATGTGTGTTCACCTGCGTAACCGTTTCACTCGTTAGAAGTATTGCAAAATACTTGTATACCGAGAGATTTAACAAAAAAATTGCTCTGGACGCCGAAACCGGGGATCGAGCCAAGGACCTGTAGATTTTCAGTCTAACGCTCTCCCAACTGCGCTATTTCGGCAGACGGGAGAAGAGTGATAGCGGGATTTAAGAGTTCTTGCGTTTCGGTAAAACCGCTTTATTAGAGCTGTTGCACATTATTACGTGTATTTCACGCTGTTCTGGTTCTTTTGCAATGCCTACTCCCACGATTCAATCTGAGTCAGCATTTCTTTATCAAGCATGTGTGTTCACCTACGTAACCATTTCACTCGTTAGAAGTATTGAAAAATACTTGTGTATCAAAAGATTTAACAAAAAAAATGCTCTGGACGCCGAAACCCGGGATCGAGCCAAGGACCTTCAGATTTTCAGTCTAGCTCTCTCTGAACTGAGCTATTTCGGCATACGGGAGAAGAGTGAAAGCGGCATTTAACAGTTCTTGCGTTTCGGTAAAACTGCTTTATTAGGGCTGTTGCACATTACTACATGTCTTTCATGCTGTTCTGGTTCTTTTGCAATGCCTACTTCCGCGATGCAATCTGAGTCAGCATTTCTTTATCAAGCATGTGTGTTCACCTGCGTAACCGTTTCACTCGTTAGAATTATTGCAAAATACTTGTATACCGACAGATTTAACAAATCGTGCTTTGGACGACGAAACCCGGGATCGAGCCAAGGACCTTTATTTGTTCACATTAACGCTCTCCCAACTGAGCTATTTCAGGAGACGGGAGAAGAGTGACAGCGGGATCTAGCAGTTCTTGCGCTTCGGTAAAACTGCTTTATGAGAGCTGTTGCACATTACTACATGTCTTTCACGCTGTTCCGATTCTTTTGCAACGCCTACTGTCGCGATGCAATCTGAATCAGCATTTCTTTATCAAGCAGGTGTGTTCACCTGCGTAACCGTTTCACTCGTTAGAATTATTGTGAAATACTTGTATACCGAGAGATTGAAAAAAAAAGTGCTTTGGACGCTGAAACCCAGGATCGAGCCAAGGACCTTCAGATGTTCAGTTTAACGCTCTCCCAACTGAGCTATTTCGGCAGACGGGAGAAAAGTGACAGCGGGATTTAACAGTTCTTGCGTTTCGGTAAAACCGCTTTATTAGAGCTGTTGCATATTAATACATGTCTTTCACGCTGTTCCGGTTTTTTGCAACGCCTACTGCCGCGATTCAATCTGATTCAGCATTTTTTATCAAGCATGTGTGTTCACCTGCGTAACTGTTTAACTTGTTAGAATTCTTGCAAAATACTTGTATACCGACAGATTTAACAAATCGTGCTTTGGACGACGAAACCCGGGATCGAGCCAAGGACCTTTATATGTTCAGATTAACGCTCTCCCAACAGAGCTATTTCAGCAGACGGGAGAAGAGTGACAGTGGGATCTAGCAGTTCTTGCGCTTCGGTAAAACTGCTTTATTAGAGCTGTTGCACATTACTACATGTCTTTCACGCTGTTCCGGTTCTTTTGCAACGCCTACTGTCACGATGCAATCTGAATCAGCATTTCTTTATCAAGCACGTGTGTTCACCTGCGTAACCGTTTCACTCGTTAGAATTATTGCGAAATGCTTGTATACCGACAGATTAACAAAAAAGTGCTTTGGACGCTGAAACCCGGGATCGAGCCAAGGACCTTTAGATGTTCAGTTTAACGCTCTCCCAACTGTGCTATTTCGGCAGACGGGAGAAGAGTGACAGCAGGATTTAAGAGTTCTTGCGTTCCGGTAAAACCGCTTTATTAGAGCTGTCGCACATTATTACGTGTATTTCACTCTGTTCCGGTTCTTTTGCAATGCCTACTCCCGCGATGCAATCTGCGTCAGCATTTCTTTATGAAGCATGTGTGTTCACCTGCGTAACCGTTTCACTCGTTAGAAGTATTGAAAAATACTTGTGTATCAAAAGATTTAACAAAAAAAATGCTCTGGGCGCCGAAACCCGGGATCGAGCCAAGGACCTTCAGATTTTCAGTCTAACTCTCTCTGAACTGAGCTATTTCGGCATACGGGAGAAGAGTGAAAGCGGCATTTAACAGTTCTTGCGTTTCGGTAAAACTGCTTTATTAGGGCTGTTGCACATTACTACATGTCTTTCACTTTTTCTGGTTCCTTTGCAATGCCTACTTCCGCGATGCAATCTGAATCAGCATTTCTTTATCAAGCATGTGTGTTCACCTGCGTAACCGTTTCACTCGTTAGAATTATTGCAAAATACTTGTATACCGACAGATTTAACAAATCGTGCTTTGGACGACGAAACCCGGGATCGAGCCAAGGACCTTTATATGTTCTGATTAACGCTCTCCCAACTGAGCTATTTCAGGAGACGGGAGAAGAGGGACAGCGGGATCTAGCAGTTCTTGCGCTTCGGTAAAACTGCTTTATTAGAGCTGTTGCAGATTACTACATGTCTTTCACGCTGTTCCGGTTCTTTTGCAACGCCTACTCTCGCGATGCAATCTGAATCAGCATTCCTTTATCAAGCAGGTGTGTTCACCTGCGTAATCGTTTCACTCGTTAGAATTCTTGCCAAATACTTGTATACCGACAGATGTAACAAAAAAGTGCTTTGGACGCTGAAACCCGGGATCGAGCCAAGGACCTTTATATGTTCAGACTACCACTCTCCCAACTGAGCTATTTCAGCAGACGGGAGAAGAGTGACAGCGGGATCTAGCAGTTTTTGCGCTTCGGTAAAACTGCTTTATCAGAGCTGTTGCACATTACTACATGTCTTTCACGCTGTTCCGGTTTTTTTGCAATGCCTACTCCCGCGATGCAATCTGAATCAGCATTTCTTTATCAAGCATGTGTGTTCACCTGCGTAACCGTTTCACTCGTTAGAAGTATTGCAAAATACTTGTATACCGAGAAATTTAACAAAAAAACTGCTTTGAACGCTGAAACCCGGGATCGAGCCAAGGACCTTTTGATGTTCAGTTTAACGCTCTCCAACCTGAGCTATTTCAGCAGACGGGAGAAGAGTGACAGCGGGATCTAGCAGTTCTTGCGCTTCGGTAAAACTGCTTTATTAGAGCTGTTGCACATTACTACATGTCTTTCACGCTGTTCCGGTTCTTTTGCAACGCCTACGTTCGCGATGCAATCTGAATCAGAATTCCTTTATCAAGCAGGTGTGTTCACCTGCGTAACCGTTTCACTCGTTAGAATTATTGCAAAATACTTGTATACCGACAGATTTAACAAATCGTGCTTTGGACGACGAAACCCGGGATCGAGCCAAGGACCTTCAGATTTTCAGTCTAACTCTCTCTGAACTGAGCTATTTCGGCATACGGGAGAAGAGTGACAGTGGGATCTAGCAGTTCTTGCGCTTCGGTAAAACTGCTTTATTAGAGCTGTTGCACATTACTACATGTCTTTCACGCTGTTCCGGTTTTTTTGCAATGCCTACTCCCGCGATGCAATCTGAATCAGCATTCCTTTATCAAGCAGGTGTGTTCACCTGCGTAACCGTTTCACTCGTTAGAATTCTTGCAAAATACTTGTATACCGACAGATTTAACAAAAAAGTGCTTTGGACGCTGAAACCCGGGATCGAGCCAAGGACCTTTATAAGTTCAGATTAACGCTCTCCCAACTGAGCTATTTCAGCAGACGGAAGAAGAGTGACAGCGGGATCTAGCAGTTCTTGCCTTCGGTAAATCTGCTTTATTAGAGCTGTTGCACATTACTACATGTCTTTCACGCTGTTCCGGATTTTTTCAACGCCTACTGACGCGATGCAATCTGAATCAGCATTTCTTTATCAAGCAGGTGTGTTCACCTGCGTAACCGTTTCACTCGTTAGAATTATTGCGAAATTCTTGTATACCGAGAGATTTAAAAAAAAGTGCTTTGAACGCCGAAACCCGGGATCAATATAAGGACCTTTATATGTTCAGTTTAACGCTCTCCCAACTGAGCTATTTCAGCAGACGGGAGAAGAGAGACAGCGGGATCTAACAGTTCTTGCGCTTCGGTAAAACCGCTTTATTAGAGCTGTTGCATATTAATACGTGTCTTTCACGCTGTTCCGGTTTTTTTGCAACGCCTACTGTCGCGATGCAATCTGAATCAGCATTTCTTTATCAAGCAGGGTTGTTCACCTGCGTAACCGTTTCACTCGTTAGAATTATTGCGAAATACTTGTATACCGACAGATTTAACAATTCGTGCTTTGGACGACGAAACCCGGGATCGAGCCAAGGACCTTATATGTTCAGATTAACGCTCTCCCAACTGAGCTATTTCAGCAGACGGGAGAAGAGTGACAGCGGGATCTAGCAGTTCTTGCGCTTCAGTAAAACTGCTTTATTAGAGCTGTTGCAGATTACTACATGTCTTTCACGCTGTTCCGGTTCTTTTGCAACGCCTACTGTCGCGATGCAATCTGAATCAGCATTTCTTTATCAAGCAGGGTTGTCCACCTGCGTAACCGTTTCACTCGTTAGAATTATTGGGAAATACTTGTATACCAACAGATTTAACAAAAAAGTGCTTTGGACGCTGAAACCCGGGATCGAGCCAAGGACCTTTAGATGTTCAGTTTAACGCTCTCCCTACTGCGCTATTTTGGCAGACGGGAGAAGAGTGACAGCAGGATTTAAGAGTTCTTGCGTTCCGGTAAAACCGCTTTATTAGAGCTGTCGCACATTATTACGTGTATTTCACGCTGTTCCGGTTCTTTTTCAATGCCTACTCCCGCGATGCAATCTGAATCAGCATTTCTTTATCAAGCATGTGGGTTCACCTGCGTAACCGTTTCACTCCTCAGAATTGATGCAAAATACTTGTATACCGACAGATTTACCAGAAAACTGCTTTGGACGCAGAAACCCGGGATTGAGCCAAGGACCTTTAGATGTTCAGTTTAACGCTCTCCCAACTGCGCTATTTCGGCAGACTGCAGAAGAGTGACAGCGGCATTCAAGAGTTCTTGCGTTTCGGTAAAACCGCTTTATTAGAGCTGTTGCACATTATTACGTGTATTTCACGCTGTTCTGGTTCTTTTGCAATGCCTACTCCCACGATTCAATCTGAGTCAGCATTTCTTTATCAAGCATGTGTGTTCACCTGCGTAACCGTTTCACTCGTTAGAAGTATTGAAAAATACTTGTGTATCAAAAGATTTAACAAAAAAATGCTCTGGACGCCTAAACCCGGGATCGAGCCAAGGACCTTCAGATTTTCAGTCTAGCTCTCTCTGAACTGAGCTATTTCGGCATACGGGAGAAGAGTGAAAGCGGCATTTACCAGTTCTTGCGTTTCGGTAAAACTGCTTTATTAGGGCTGTTGCACATTACTACATGTCTTTCATGCTGTTCTGGTTCTTTTGCAATGCCTACTTCCGCGATGCAATCTGAATCAGCATTTCTTTATCAAGCATGTGTGTTCACCTGCGTAACCATTTCACTCGTTAGAATTATTGCAAAATATTTGTATACCGACAGATTTAACAAATCGTGCTTTGAACGACGAAACCCGGGATCGAGCCAAGGACCTTTATTTGTTCACATTAACGCTCTCCCAACAGAGCTATTTCAGGAGACGGGAGAAGAGTGACATCGGGATCTAGCAGTTCTTGCGCTTCGGTAAAAGTGCTTTATTAGAGCTGTTGCACATTACTACATGTCTTTCACGCTGTTCCGGTTCTTTTGCAACGCCTACTGTCGCGATGCAATCTGAATAAGCATTTCTTTATCTAGCAGGTGTGTTCACCTGCGTAACCGTTTCACTCGTTAAAATTATTGCGAAATACTTGTATACCGAGAGATTTAAAAAAAAAGTGCTTTGGACGCTGAAACCCAGGATCGAGCCAAGGACCTTCAGATGTTCAGTTTAACGCTCTCCCAACTCAGCTATTTCGGCAGACGGGAGAAAAGTGACTGCGGGATTTAACAATTCTTGCGTTTCGGTAAAACCGCTTTATTAGAGCTGTTGCATATTAATATATGTCTTTCACGCTGTTCCGGTTTTTTTGCAACGCCTACTGCCGCGATTCAATCTGATTCAGCATTTTTTTTCAAGCATGTGTGTTCACCTGCGTAACAGTTTAACTTGTTAGAATTCTTGCAAAATACTTGTATACCGAATGATTTAACAAATCGTGCTTTGGACGACGAAACCCGGGATCGAGCCAAGGACCTTTATATGTTCAGATTAACGCTCTCCAAACAGAGCTATTTCAGCAGACGGGAGAAGAGTGACAGCGGGATCTAGCAGTTCCTACGCTTCGGTAAAACTTCTTTATTAGAGCTGTTGCACATTACTACATGTCTTTCACGCTGTTCCGGTTCTTTTGCAACGCCTACTGTCGCGATGCAATCTGAATCAGCATTTCTTTATCAAGCAGGTGTGTTCACCTGCGTAACCGTTTCACTCGTTAAAATTCTTGCAAAATAGTTGTATACCGACAGATTTAACAAAAAAGTGCTTTGGACGCTGATACCCGGGATCGAGCCAAGGACCTTTAGATGTTCAGTTTAACGCTCTCCCAACTGAGCTATTTCAGCAGACGGGAGAAGAGTGACAGCGGGATCTATAGCAGTTCTTGCGCTTCGGTAAAACTGCTTTATTAGGGCTGTTGCACATTACTACATGTCTTTCACGCTGTTCCGGATTTTCGGAACGCCTACTTTCGCGATGCAATCTGAATCAGCATTTCTTTATCAAGCAGGTGTGTTCACCTGCGTAACCGTTTAACTCGTTAGAATATTGCGAAATACTTGTATACCGAGAGATTTAAAAAAAGTGTTTTGGACGCTGAAACCCGGGATCGAGCCAAGGACCTTTAGATGTTCAGTTTAACGCTCTCCCAACTGAGCTATTTTGGCAGACAGGAGAAGAGTGACAGCGGGACTTAACAGTTCTTGCGTTTGGGTAAAATCGCTTTATTAGAGCTGTTGCACATTATTACATGTCTTTCACGCTGTTCCGGTTCTTTTGCAACGCCTACTGCCGCGATGCAATCTGAATCAGCATTTCTTTATCAAGCATGTGTGTTCACCTGCGTAACCGTTTCACTCGTTAGAAGTATTGCAAAATACTTGTATACTGAGAGATTTAAAAAAAAGTGCTCTGGACGCCGAAACCCGGGTTCGAGCCAAGGACCTTTAGATTTTCAGTCTTACGCTCTCCGAACTGAGCTATTTTGGCAAACGGGAGAAGAGTGAAGGCGGCATTTAACAGTTCTTTCGTTTCGGTAAAACTGCTTTATTAGGGCTGTTGCACATTACTACATGTCTTTCACGCGGTTCCGGTTCTTTTGGAACGCCCACTGCTGCCATGCAATCTGAATCAGCATTTCTTTATCAATCATGTGTGTTCACCTGCGTAACTGTTTAACTCGTTAGAATTCTTGCAAAATACTTGTATACCGACAGAGTTAACAAATCGTGCTTTGGACGACAAAACCCGGGATCGAGCCAAGGTTCTTTATATGTTCAGATTATGCTCTCCCAACTGAGCTATTTCAGCAGACGGGAGAAGAGTGACAGCGGGATCTAGCAGTTCTTGCGCTTCGGTAAAACTGCTTTATTAGAGCTGTTGCACATTACTACATGTCTTTCACGCTGTTCCGGTTCTTTTGCAACGCCTACTGTCGCGGTGCGATCTGAATCAGCATTCCTCTATCATGCAGGTGTATTCACCTGCGCAACCGTTTCACTCGTTAGAATTCTTGCAAAATACTTGTATACCGACAGATTTAACAAAAAAGTGCTCTGGACGCTGAAACCCGGGATCGAGCCATGGACCTTTATATGTTCAGATTAACGCTCTCCCAACTGAGCTATTTCAGCAGACGGGAGAAGAGTGACAGCGGGATCTAGCAGTTCTTGCGCTTCGGTAAAACCGCTTTATTAGATCTGTTGCATATTATTACGTGTCTTTCACGCCGTTCCGGTTTTTTTGCAACGCCTACTGCCGCGATTCAATCTAATTCAGCATTTCTTTATCAAGCAAGTCTGTTCACCTGCGTAACTGTTTAACTCGCTAGAATTCTTGCAAAATACTTGTATACAGACAGATTTAACAAATCGTGCTTTGGACGACGAAACCCGGGATCGAGCCAAGGACCTTATATGTTCAGATTAACGCTCTCCCAACTGAGCTATTTCAGCAGACCGGAGAAGAGTGACAGCGGGATCTAGCAGTTCTTGCGCTTCGGTAAAACTGCTTTAATAGAGCTGTTGCACATTACTACATGTCTTTCACGCTGTTCCGGTTCTTTTGCAACGCCTACTGTTGCGATGCAACATGAATCAGCATTTCTTTTTCAAGCACGTGTGTTCACCTGTGTAACCGTTTCACTCGTTAGAAGTATTGCAAAATACTTGTATACCGTGAGATTTAACAAAAAATTGCTCTGGACGCCGAAACCGGGGATCGAGCCAAGGACCTTTAGATTTTCAGTCTAACGCTCTCCCAACTGCGCTATTTCGGCAGACGGGAGAAGAGTGACAGTGGGATTTAAGAGTTCTAGCGTTTCGGTAAAACCGCTTTATTAGAGCTGTTGCACATTATTACATGTCTTTCACGCGGTTCCGGTTCTTTCGCAACGCCTACTGCCGCCATGCAATCTGAATCAGCATTTCTTTATGAAGCATGTGTGTTCACCTGCGTAACCGTTTCACTCGTTAGAAATATTGCAAAATACTTGTATAGCTGCAGATTTAACAAATCGTGCTTTGAACGCCGATACCCGGGATCAATATAAGGACCTTTATAGTTTCAGTTTAACGCTCTCCCAACTGAGCTATTTCAGCAGACGGGAGAAGAGAGACAGCGGGATCTAACAGTTCTTGCGCTTCGGTAAAACCACTTTATTAGAGCTTTTGCACATTACTACATGTCTTTCACGCTGTTCCGGTTCTTTCGCAACGCCTACTGTCGCGATGCAATCTGAATCAGCCTTTCTTTATCAAGCATGTGTGTTCACCTGCGTAACCGTTTCACTCGTTAGAATCATTGCAAACTACATGTATACAGACGGATTTAACAAATCGTGCTTTGGACGCCGAAACCCGGGATCCAGCCAAGGACCTTTAAATGTTCAGTTTAACGCTCTCGCAACTGAGCTATTTCGGCAGACGGGAGAAGAGTGACAGCGGGATTTAACAGTTCTTGCGTTTCGGCAAGACTGCTTTATTAGAGCTGTTGCACAATTAAATGTCTTTAACGCTGTTCCGGTTCATTGCAACGCCCACTGCCGCGATCCAATCTGAATAAGCATTTCTTCGTCAAGCATGTGTTTTCACCTGAGTAACCGTTTCACTCGTTAGAATTATTGCGAAATACTTGTATACCGGCAGATTTAACAAAAAAGTGCTTTGGACGCTGAAACCCGGGATCAAGCTAAGGACCTTTAGATGTTCAGTTTAACGCTCTCCCAACTGAGCTATTTCGGCAGGCGGGAGAAAAGTGACAGCGGGATTTAACAGTTCTTGCGTTTCGGTAAAACCGCTTTATTAGAGCTGTTGCATATTAATACGTGTCTTTCACGCTGTTCTGGTTTTTTTGCAACGCCTACTGCCGCGATTCAATCTGATTCAGCATTTCTTTATCAAGCATGTGTGTTCACCTGCGTAACTGTTTAACTCGTTAGAATTCTTGCAAAATACTTGTATACCGACAGATTTAACAAATCGTGCTTTGGACGACGAAACCCAGGATCGAGCCAAGGACCTCTATATGTTCAGATTAACGCTCTCCCAACTGAGCTATTTCAGCAGACGGAAGAAGAGTGACAGCGGGATCTAGCAGTTCTTGCGCTTCGGTAAAACTGCTTTATTAGAGCTGTTGCACATTACTACATGTCTTTCACGCTGTTCCGGATTTTCGCAACGCCTACTGTCGCGATGCAATCTGAATCAGCATTTCTTTTTCAAGCAGGTGTGTTCACCTGCGTAACCGTTTCACTCGTTAGAATTATGGCGAAATTCTTGTATACCGAGAGATTTAAAAAAAAAGTGCTTTGAACGCCGAAACCCGGGATCGATATCAGGACCTTTATATGTTCAGTTTAACGCTCTCCCAACTGAGCTATTTCAGCAGACGGGAGAAGAGAGACAGCGGGATCTAACAGTTCTTGCGCTTCGGTAAAACCGCTTTGTTAGAGCTGTTGCATATTAATACGTGTCTTTCACGCTGTTCCGGTTTTTTTGCAACGCCTACTGCCGCGATTCAAACTGATTCAGCATTTCTTTATCAAGCATGTCTGTTCACCTGCGTAACTGTTTAATTCGTTAGAATTCTTGAAAATACTTGTATACCGACAGATTTTAAATACCGTGCTTTGGACGACGAAACCCGGGATCGAGCCAAGGACCTTATATGTTCAGATTAACGCTCTCCCAACTGAGCTATTTCAGCAGACGGGAGAAGAGTGACAGCGGGATCTAGCAGTTCTTGCGCTTCGGTAAAACTGCTTTATTAGAGCTGTTGCACATTACTACATGTCTTTCACGCTGTTCCGGTTCTTTTGCAACGCCTACTGTTGCGATGCAATATGAATCAGCATTTCTCTTTCAAGCACGTGTGTTCACCTGCGTAACCGTTTCACTCGTTAGAAGTATTGCAAAATACTTGTATACTGAGAGATTTAAAAAAAAGTGCTCTGGACGCCGAAACCCGGGATCGAGCCAAGGACCTTTAGATTTTCAGTCTTACGCTCTCCGAACTGAGCTATTTTGGCAAACGGGAGAAGAGTGAAGGCGGCATTTAACAGTTCTTGCGTTTCGGTAAAACTGCTTTATTAGGGCTGTTGCACATTACTACATGTCTTTCACGCGGTTCCGGTTCTTTTGGAACGCCCACTGCTGCCATGCAATCTGAATCAGCATTTCTTTATCAATCATGTGTGTTCACCTGCGTAACTGTTTAACTCGTTAGAATTCTTGCAAAATACTTGTATACCGACAGAGTTAACAAATCGTGCTTTGGACGACGAAACCCGGGATCGAGCCAAGGTTCTTTATATGTTCAGATTATGCTCTCCCAACTAAGCTATTTCGGAAGACGGGAGAAGAGTGACAGCGGGATTTAAGAGTTCTTGCGTTTGGTAAAACCGCTTTATTAGAGCTGTTGCACATTATTACGTGTATTTCACGCTGTTCTGGTTCTTTTGCAATGCCTACTCCCGCGATGCAATCTGAATCAGCATTTCTTAATCAAGCATGTGTGTTCACCTGCGTAACCGTTTCACTCGTTAGAAGTATTGCAAAATACTTGTATACCGTGAGATTTAACAAAAAATTGCTCTGGACGCCGAAACCGGGGATCGAACCAAGGACCTTTAGATTTTCAGTCTAACGCTCTCCCAACTGCGCTATTTCGGCAGACGGGAGAAGAGTGACAGCAGAATTTAAGAGTTCTTGGGTTTCGGTAAAACCGCTTTATTAGAGCTGTTGCACATTATTACGTGTATTTCACGCTGTTCTGGTTCTTTTGCAATGCCTACTCCCGCGATGCAATCTCAGTCAGCATTTCTTTATCAAGCATGTGTGTTCACCTGCGTAACCGTTTCACTCGTTAGAAGTATTGAAAAATACTTGTGTATCAAAAGATTTAACAAAAAAATGCTCTGGACGCCGAAACCCGGGATCGAGCCAAGGACCTTCCGATTTTCAGTCTAACTCTCTCTGAATTGAGCCATTTCGGTATACGGGAGAAGAGTGAAAGCGGCATTTAACAGTTCTTGCGTTTCGGTAAAACTGCTTTATTAGGGCTGTTGCACATTACTACATGTCTTTCACGCTGTTCTGGTTCTTTTGCAATGCCTACTTCCGCGATGCAATCTGAATCAGCATTTCTTTATCAAGCATGTGTGTTCACCTGCGTAACCGTTTCACTCGTTAGAATTATCAAAATACTTGTATACCGACAGATTTAACAAATCGTGCTTTGGACGACGAAACCCGGGATCGAGCCAAGGACCTTTATGTGTTCAGATTAACGCTCTCCCAACTGAGCTATTTCAGCAGACGGGAGAAGAGTGACAGCGGGATCTAGCAGTTCTTGCGCTTCGGTAAAAATGCTTTATTAGAGATGTTGCACATTACTACATGTCTTTCACGCTGTTCCGGATTTTCGCAACGCCTACTGTCGCGATGCAATCTGAATCAGCATTTCTTTTTCAAGCAGGTGTGTTCACCTGCGTAACCGTTTCACTCGTTAGAATTATGGCGAAATTCTTGTATACTGAGAGATTTAAAAAAAAGTGCTTTGAACGCCGAAACCCGGGATCGATATCAGGACCTTTATATGTTCAGTTTAACGCTCTCCCAACTGAGCTATTTCAGCAGACGGGAGAAGAGAGACAGCGGGATCTAACAGTTCTTGCGCTTCGGTAAAACCGCTTTGTTAGAGCTGTTGCATATTAATACGTGTCTTTCACGCTGTTCCGGTTTTTTTGCAACGCCTACTGCCGCGATTCAAACTGATTCAGCATTTCTTTATCAAGCATGTCTGTTCACCTGCGTAACTGTTTAACTCGTTAGAATTCTTGAAAATACTTGTATACCGACAGATTTAAAATACCGTGCTTTGGACGACGAAACCCGGGATCGAGCCAAGGACCTTATGTGTTCAGATTAACGCTCTCCCAACTGAGCTATTTCAGCAGACGGGAGAAGAGTGACAGCGGGATCTAGCAGTTCTTGCGCTTCGGTAAAACTGCTTTATTAGAGCTGTTGCACATTACTACATGTCTTTCACGCTGTTCCGGTTCTTTTGCAACGCCTACTGTTGCGATGCAATATGAATCAGCATTTCTCTTTCAAGCACGTGTGTTCACCTGCGTAACCGTTTCACTCGTTAGAAGTATTGCAAAATACTTGTATACTGAGAGATTTAAAAAAAAGTGCTCTGGACGCCGAAACCCGGGATCGAGCCAAGGACCTTTAGATTTTCAGTCTTACGCTCTCCGAACTGAGCTATTTTGGCAAACGGGAGAAGAGTGAAGGCGGCATTTAACAGTTCTTGCGTTTCGGTAAAACTGCTTTATTAGGGCTGTTGCACATTACTACATGTCTTTCACGCGGTTCCGGTTCTTTTGGAACGCCCACTGCTGCCATGCAATCTGAATCAGCATTTCTTTATCAATCATGTGTGTTCACCTGCGTAACTGTTTAACTCGTTAGAATTCTTGCAAAATACTTGTATACCGACAGAGTTAACAAATCGTGCTTTTGATGACGAAACCCGGGATCGAGCCAAGGTTCTTTATATGTTCAGATTATGCTCTCCCAACTGAGCTATTTCGGCAGACGGGAGAAGAGTGACAGCGGGATTTAAGAGTTCTTGCGTTTCGGTAAAACCGCTTTATTAGAGCTGTTGCACATTATTACGTGTATTTCACGCTGTTCTGGTTCTTTTGCAATGCCTACTCCCGCGATGCAATCTGAATCAGCATTTCTTAATCAAGCATGTGTGTTCACCTGCGTAACCGTTTCACTCGTTAGAAGTATTGCAAAATACTTGTATACCGTGAGATTTAACAAAAAATTGCTCTGGACGCCGAAACCGGGGATCGAACCAAGGACCTTTAGATTTTCAGTCTAACGCTCTCCCAACTGCGCTATTTCGGCAGACGGGAGAAGAGTGACAGCAGGATTTAAGAGTTCTTGCGTTTCGGTAAAACCGCTTTATTAGAGCTGTTGCACATTATTACGTGTATTTCACGCTGTTCTGGTTCTTTTGCAATGCCTACTCCCGCGATGCAATCTCAGTCAGCATTTCTTTATCAAGCATGTGTGTTCACCTGCGTAACCGTTTCACTCGTTAGAATTATTGCGAAATACTTGTATACCGAGAGATTTAAAAAAAGTGTTTTGGACGCTGAAACCCGGGATCGAGCCAAGGACCTTTAGATGTTCAGTTTAACGCTCTCCCAACTGAGCTATTTCGGCAGACGGGAGAAGAGTGACAGCGGGATTTAACAGTTCTTGCGTTTGGGTAAAATCGCTTTATTAGCGCTGTTGCACATTATTACATGTCTTTCACGCTGTTCCGGTTCTTTTGCAACGCCTACTGCCGCGATGCAATCTGAATCAGCATTTCTTTATCAAGCATGTATGTTCACCTGCGTAACCGTATCACTCGTTAGAATTCTTGCAAAATACTTGTATACTGACAGATTTAACAAAAAAGTGCTTTGGACGCTGAAACCCGGGATCGAGCCAAGGACCTTTAGATGTTCAGTTTAACGCACTCCCAACTGAGCTATTTCGGCAGACGGGAGAAGAGTGACAGCGGGATTTAAAAGTTCTTGCGTTTGGGTAAAATCGCTTTATTAGAGCTGTTGCACATTATTACATGTCTTTCACGCTGTTCCGGTTCTTTTGCAACGCCTACTGCCGCGATGCAATCTGAATCAGCATTTCTTTATCAAGCATGTGTGTTCACCTGCGTAACCGTTTCACTCGTTAGAAGTATTGCAAAATACTTGTATACCGAGAGATTTGAAAAAAAGTGCTCTGGACGCCGAAACCCGGGATCGAGCCAAGGACCTTTAGATTTTCAGTCTAACGCTCTCCGAACTGAGCTATTTCGGCATACGGGAGAAGAGTGAAGGCGGGATCTAGCAGTTCTTGCGCTTCGGTAAAACTGCTTTATTAGAGCTGTTGCACATTACTACATGTCTTTCACGCTGTTCCGGTTCTTTTGCAACGCCTACTGTCGCGATGCAATCTGAATCAACATTTCTTTATCAAGCAGGTGTGTTGAGCTGCGTAACCGTTTCACTCGTTAGAATTCTTGCAAAATACTTGTATACCGACAGATTTAACAAAAAAGTGCTTTGGACGCTGAAACCCGGGATCGAGCCAAGGACCTCTAGATGTTCAGTTTAACGCTCTCCCAACTGAGCGATTTCAGCAGACGGGAGAAGAGTGACAGCGGGATCTAGCAGTTCTTGCGCTTCGGTAAAAACTGCTTTATTAGAGCTGTTGCACTTTACTACATATCTTTCACGCTGTTCCGGTTCTTTTCCAACGCCTACTGTCACGATGCAATCTGAATCATCATTTCTTTATCAAGCAGGTGTGTTCAGCTGCGTAACCGTTTCACTCGTTAGAATTATTGCCAAATACTTGTATACCGAGAGACTTAAAAAAAAGTGCTTTGGACGCTGAAACCCGCGATCGAGCCAAGGACCTTTAGATGTTCAGTTTAACGCTCTCCCAACTGAGCTATTTCGGCAGACGGGAGAAGAGTGACAGCGGAATTTAACAGTTCTTGCGTTTGGGTAAAATCGCTTTATTTGAGCTGTTGCACATTATTACATGTCTTTCACGCGGTTCCGGTTCTTTCGCAACGCCTACTGCCGCCATGCAATCTGAATCAGCATTTCTTTATGAAGCACGTGTGTTCACCTGCGTAACCGTTTCACTCGTTAGAACTATTGCAAAATACTTGTATACCGACAGATTTAACAAAAAAGTGCTTTGGACGCTGAAACCCGGGATCGAGCCAAGGACCTTTAGATGTTCAGTTTAACGCTCTCCCAGCTGCGCTATTTCGGCAGACGGGAGAAGAGTGACAGCGGGATTTCAGAGTTCTTGCGTTCCGGTAAAACCGCTTTATTAGAGCTGTTGCACATAATTACGTGTATTTCACGCTGTTCCGGTTCATTTGCAATGCCTACTCCCGCGATGCAATCTGAATCAGCATTTCTTTATCAAGCATGTGTGTTCACCTGCGTAACCGTATCACTCGTTAGAATTCTTGCAAAATACTTGTATACTGACAGATTTAACAAAAAAGTGCTTTGGACGCTGAAACCCGGGATCGAGCCAAGGACCTTTAGATTTTCAGTCTAACGCTCTCCGAACTGAGCTATTTCGGCATACGGGAGAAGAGTGAAGGCGGCATTTAACAGTTCTTGCGTTTCGGTAAAACTGCTTTATTAGGGCTGTTGCACATTACTACATGTCTTTCACGCGGTTCCGGTTCTTTTGGAACGCCTACTGCCGCCATGCAATCTGAATCAGCATTCTTTATCAATCATGTGTGTTCACCTGCGTAACTGTTTAACTCGTTAGAATTCTTGCAAAATACTTGTATACCGACAGAGTTAACAAATCGTGCTTTGGACGACAAAACCCGGGATCGAGCCAAGGTTCTTTATATGTTCAGATTAACGCTCTCCTAACTGAGCTATTTCGGCAGACGGGAGAAGTGTGACAGCGGGATCTAGCAGTTCTTGCGCTTCGGTAAAACTGCTTTATTAGAGCTGTTGCACATTACTACATGTCTTTCACGCTGTTCCGGTTCTTTTGCAACGCCTACTGTCGCGATGCAATCTGAATCAACATTTCTTTATCAAGCAGGTGTGTTCAGCTGCGTAACCGTTTCACTCGTTAGAATTCTTGCAAAATACTTGTATACCGACAGATTTAACAAAAAAGTGCTTTGGACGCTGAAACCCGGGATCGAGCCAAGGACCTCTAGATGTTCAGTTTAACGCTCTCCCAACTGAGCGATTTCAGCAGACGGGAGAAGAGGGACAGCGGGATCTAGCAGTTCTTGCCCTTCGGTAAAAACTGCTTTATTAGAGCTGTTGCACTTTACTACATGTCTTTCACGCTGTTCCGGTTCTTTTGCAACGCCTACTGTCACGATGCAATCTGAATCAGCATTTCTTTATCAAGCAGGTGTGTTCACCTGCGTAACCGTTTCACTCGTTAGAATTATTGCCAAATACTTGTATACCGAGAGATTTAAAAAAAAGTGCTTTGGACGCTGAAACCCGGGATTGAGCCAAGGACCTTTAGATGGTCAGTTTAACGCTCTCCCAACTGAGCTATTTCGGCAGACGGGAGAAGAGTGACAGCGGAACTTAACAGTTCTTGCGTTTGGGTAAAATCGCTTTATTTGAGCTGTTGCACATTATTACATGTCTTTCACGCGGTTCCGGTTCTTTCGCAACGCCTACTGCCGCCATGCAATCTGAATCAGCATTTCTTTATGAAGCATGTGTGTTCACCTGCGTAACCGTTTCACTCGTTAGAATTATTGCAAAATACTTGTATAGCTGCAGATTTAACAAATCGTGCTTTGAACGCCGATACCCGGGATCAATTTAAGGACCTTTATATGTTCAGTTTAACGCTCTCCCAACTGAGCTATTTCAGCAGACGGGAGAAGAGAGACAGCGGGATCTAACAGTTCTTGCGCTTCGGTAAAACCACTTTATTAGAGCTTTTGCACATTACTACATGTCTTTCACGATGTTCCGGTTCTTTCGCAACACCTACTGTCGCGATGCAATCCGAATCAGCCTTTCTTTATCAAGCATGTGTGTTCACCTGCGTAACCGTTTCACTCGTTAGAATTATTGCCAAATACATGTATACAGACGGATTTAACAAATCGTGCTTTGGACGCCGAAACCCGGGATCCAGCCAAGGACCTTTAAATGTTCAGTTTAACGCTCTCGCAACTGAGCTATATGGCAGACGGGAGAAGAGTGACAGCGGGATTTAACAGTTCTTGCGTTTCGGCAAGACTGCTTTATTAGAGCTGTTGCACATTATTAAATGTCTTTAACGCTGTTCCGGTTCATTGCAACGCCCACGGCCGCGATGCAATCTGAATAAGCATTTCTTCGTCAAGCATGTGTTTTCACCTGTGTAACCGTTTCACTCGTTAGAATTATTGCGAAATACTTGTATACCGACAGATTTAACAAAAAAGTGCTTTGGACGCTGAAACCCGGGATCGAGCTAAGGACCTTTAGATGTTCAGTTTAACGCTCTCCAAACTGAGCTATTTCGGCAGACGGGAGAAAAGTGACAGCGGGATTTAACAGTTCTTGCGTTTTGGTAAAACCGCTTTATTAGAGCGGTTGCATATTAATACGTGTCTTTCACGCTGTTCCGGTTTTTTTGCAACGCCTACTGCCGCGATTCAATCTGATTCAGCATTTCTTTATCAAGCATGTGTGTTCACTTGCGTAACTGTTTAACTCGTTAGAATTCTTGCAAAATACTTGTATACCGACAGATTTAACAAATCGTGCTTTGGACTACGAAACCCAGGATCGAGCCAAGGACCTTTATATGTTCAGATTAACGCTCTCCCAACTGAGCTATTTCAGCAGACGGGAGAAGAGTGACAGCGGGATCTAGCACTTCTTGCGCTTCGGTAAAACTGCTTTATTAGAGCTGTTGCACATTACTACATGTCTTTCACGCTGTTCCGGTTCTTTTGCAACGCCTACTGTTGCGATGCAATCTGAATCAGCATTTCTTTTCAAGCACGTGTGTTTACCTGCGTAACCGTTTCACTCGTTAGAACTATTGCGAAATACTTGTATACCGACAGATTTAACAAAAAAGTGCTTTGGACGCTGAAACCCGGGATCGAGCCAAGGACCTCTAGATGTTCAGTTTAACGCTCTCCCAACTGAGCGATTTCAGCAGACGGGAGAAGAGTGACAGTGGGATCTAGCAGTTCTTGCGCTTCGGTAAAAACTGCTTTATTAGAGCTGTTGCACTTTACTACATGTCTTTCACGCTGTTCCGGTTCTTTTCCAACGCCTACTGTCACGATGCAATCTGAATCATCATTTCTTTATCAAGCAGGTGTGTTCAGCTGCGTAACCGTTTCACTCGTTAGAATTATTGCCAAATACTTGTATACCGAGAGACTTAAAAAAAAAGTGCTTTGGACGCTGAAACCCGCGATCGAGCCAAGGACCTTTAGATGTTCAGTTTAACGCTCTCCCAACTGAGCTATTTCGGCAGACGGGAGAAGAGTGACAGCGGAATTTAACAGTTCTTGCGTTTGGGTAAAATCGCTTTATTTGAGCTGTTGCACATTATTACATGTCTTTCACGCGGTTCCGGTTCTTTCGCAACGCCTACTGCCGCCATGCAATCTGAATCAGCATTTCTTTATGAAGCACGTGTGTTCACCTGCGTAACCGTTTCACTCGTTAGAACTATTGCAAAATACTTGTATACCGACAGATTTAACAAAAAAGTGCTTTGGACGCTGAAACCCGGGATCGAGCCAAGGACCTTTAGATGTTCAGTTTAACGCTCTCCCAGCTGCGCTATTTCGGCAGACGGGAGAAGAGTGACAGCGGGATTTCAGAGTTCTTGCGTTCCGGTAAAACCGCTTTATTAGAGCTGTTGCACATAATTACGTGTATTTCACGCTGTTCCGGTTCATTTGCAATGCCTACTCCCGCGATGCAATCTGAATCAGCATTTCTTTATCAAGCATGTGTGTTCACCTGCGTAACCGTATCACTCGTTAGAATTCTTGCAAAATACTTGTATACTGACAGATTTAACAAAAAAGTGCTTTGGACGCTGAAACCCGGGATCGAGCCAAGGACCTCTAGATGTTCAGTTTAACGCTCTCCCAACTGAGCGATTTCAGCAGACGGGAGAAGAGTGACAGCGGGATCTAGCAGTTCTTGCGCTTCGGTAAAAACTGCTTTATTAGAGCTGTTGCACTTTACTACATGTCTTTCACGCTGTTCCGGTTCTTTTGCAACGCCTACTGTCACGATGCAATCTGAATCAGCATTTCTTTATCAAGCAGGTGTGTTCACCTGCGTAACCGTTTCACTCGTTAGAATTATTGCCAAATACTTGTATACCGAGAGATTTAAAAAAAGTGCTTTGGACGCTGAAACCCGGGATTGAGCCAAGGACCTTTAGATGTTCAGTTTAACGCTCTCCCAACTGAGCTATTTCGGCAGACGGGAGAAGAGTGACAGCGGAACTTAACAGTTCTTGCGTTTGGGTAAAATCGCTTTATTTGAGCTGTTGCACATTATTACATGTCTTTCACGCGGTTCCGGTTCTTTCGCAACGCCTACTGCCGCCATGCAATCTGAATCAGCATTTCTTTATGAAGCATGCGTGTTCACCTGCGTAACCGTTTCATTCGTTAGAATTATTGCAAAATACTTGTATAGCTGCAGATTTAACAAATCGTGCTTTGAACGCCGATACCCTGGATCAATTTAAGGACCTTTATATGTTCAGTTTAACGCTCTCCCAACTGAGCTATTTCAGCAGACGGGAGAAGAGAGACAGCGGGATCTAACAGTTCTTGCGCTTCGGTAAAACCACTTTATTAGAGCTTTTGCACATTACTACATGTCTTTCACGATGTTCCGGTTCTTTCGCAACACCTACTGTCGCGATGCAATCCGAATCAGCCTTTCTTTATCAAGCATGTGTGTTCACCTGCGTAACCGTTTCACTCGTTAGAATTATTGCCAAATACATGTATACAGACGGATTTAACAAATCGTGCTTTGGACGCCGAAACCCGGGATCCAGCCAAGGACCTTTAAATGTTCAGTTTAACGCTCTCGCAACTGAGCTATATGGCAGACGGGAGAAGAGTGACAGCGGGATCTAGCAGTTCTTGCGCTTCGGTAAAACTGCTTTATTAGAGCTGTTGCACATTACTACATGTCTTTCACGCTGTTCTGGTTCTTTTGCAACGCCTATTGTCGCGATGCAATCTGAATCAACATTTCTTTATCAAGCAGGTGTGTTCAGCTGCGTTACCGTTTCACTCGTTAGAATTCTTGCAAAATACTTGTATACCGACAGATTTAACAAAAAAGTGCTTTGGACGCTGAAACCCGGGATCGAGCCAAGGACCTCTAGATGTTCAGTTCAACGCTCTCCCAACTGAGCTATTTCAGCAGACGGGAGAAGAGTGACAGCGGGATCTAGCAGTTCTTGCGCTTCGGTAAAAACTGCTTTAATAGAGCTGTTGCACTTTACTACATGTCTTTCACGCTGTTCCGGTTCTTTTGCAACGCCTACTATCGCGATGCAATCTGAATCAGCATTTCTTTATCAAGCAGGTGTGTTCACCTGCGTAACCGTTTCACTCGTTAGAATTATTGCCAAATACTTGTATACCGACAGATTTAACAAAAAAGTGCTTTGGACGCTGAAACCCGGGATCGAGCTAAGGACCTTTAGATGTTCAGTTTAACGCTCTCCCAACTGAGCTATTTCAGCAGACGGCAGAAAAGTGACAGCGGGATTTAACAGTTCTTGCGCTTCGGAAAAACTGCTTTATTAGAGCTGTTGCACATTACTACATGTCTTTCACGCTGTTCCGGTTCTTTTGCAACGCCTACTGTTGCGATGCAATCTGAATCAGCATTTCTTTTCAAGCACGTGTGTTTACCTGCGTAACCGTTTCACTCGTTAGAACTATTGCGAAATACTTGTATACCGACAGATTTAACAAAAAAGTGCTTTGGACCCTGAAACCCGGGATCGAGCCAAGGACCTTTAGATGTTCAGTTTAACGCTCTCCCAGCTGCGCTATTTCGGCAGACGGGAGAAGAGTGACAGCGGGATTTCAGAGTTCTTGCGTTCTGGTAAAACCGCTTTATTAGAGCTGTTGCACATTATTACGCGTATTTCACGCTGTTCCTGTTCTTTTGCAATGCCTACTCCCGCGATGCAATCTGAATCAGCATTTCTTTATCAAGCATGTGTGTTCACCTGCGTAACCATTTCACTCGTTAGAATTATTGCGATATACTTGTATACCGACAGATTCAACAAAAAAGTGCTTTGGACACTGAAACCCGGGATCAAGCCAAGGACCTTTAGATGTTCAGTTTAACGCTCTCCCAACTGCTTTATTTCGGCAGACGGGAGAAGAGTGACAGCGGGATTTAAGAGTTCTTGCGTTCCGGTAAAACCGCTTTATTAGAGCTGTTGCACATTATTACGTGTATTTCACGCTGTTCCGGTTCTTTTGCAATGCCTACTCCCGCGATGCAATCTGAATCAGCATTTCTTTATCAAGCATGTGTGTTCACCTGCGTAACCGTTTCACTCCTCAGAATTGATGCAAAATACTTGTATACCGACAGATTTACCAAAAAATTGCTCTGGACGCCGAAACCCGGGATCAAGCCAAGGACCTTTAGATTTTCAGTCTAACGCTCTCCCAACTGCGCTATTTCGGCAGACGGGAGAAGAGTGACAGCGGGATTTAAGAGTTCTTGCGTTTCGGTAAAACCGCTTTATTAGAGCTGTTGCACATTATTACGTGTATTTCACGCTGTTCTGGTTCTTTTGCAATGCCTACTCCCGCGATGCAATCTGAATCATCATTTCTTTTTCAAGCATGTGTGTTCACCTGCGTAACCGTTTGACTCGTTAGAAGTATTGCAAAATACTTGTATACCGAGAGATTTAACCAAAAAGTGCTTTGGACGCAGAAACCCGGGATCGAGCCAAGGACCTTTAGATGTTAAGTTTAACGCTCTCTCAACTGTGCTATTTCGGCAGACGGGAGAAGAGTGACAGCGGGATTTAAGAGTTCTTGCGTTTTCGTAAAACCGCTTTATTAGAGCTGTTGCACATTATTACGTGTATTTCACGCTGTTCTGGTTCTTTTGCAATGCCTACTCCTGCGATGCAATCTGAATCAGCATTTCTTTATCAAGCAGGTGTGTTCACCTGCGTAACCGTTTCACTCGTTAGAATTATTGCGAAATACTTGTATACCGACAGATTCAACAAAAAAGTGCTTTGGACGCTGAAACCCGGGATCAAGCCAAGGACCTTTAGATGTTCAGTTTAACGCTCTCCCAACTGAGCTATTTCGGCAGACAGGAGAAGAGTGACAGCGGGATTTAAAAGTTCTTGCGTTTGGGTAAAATCGCTTCATTAGAGCTGTTGCACATTATTACATGTCTTTCACGCTGTTCCGGTTTATTTGCAACGCCTACTGCCGCGATGCAATCTGAATCAGCATTTCTTTATCAAGCATGCGTGTTCACCTGCGTAAACGTTTCACTCGTTAGAGGTATTGCAAAATACTTGTATACCGAGAGATTTAACAAAAAGTTCTCTGGACGCCGAAAGCCGGGATCGAGCCAAGGACCTTTAGATTTTCAGTCTAACGATCTCCGAACTGATCTATTTCGGCATACGGGAGAAGAGTGAAAGTGGCATTTTAAAGTTCTTGCGTTTCAGTAAAACTGCTTTATTAGGGCTGTTGCACATTACTACATGTCTTTCACGCGGTTCCGGTTCTTTTGCAACGCCTACTGCCGCCATGCAATCTGAATCAGCATTTCTTTATCAAGCATGTGTGTTCACCTGCGTAACCGTTTCACTCGTTAGGAATATTGCAAATACTTGTATACCGGCAGATTTAACAAATCGTGCTTTGAACGCCGAAACCCGGGATCGATATAAGGACCTTTATATGTTAAGTTTAACGCTCTCCCAACTGAGCTATTTCAGCAGACGGGAGAAGAGAGACAGCGGGATCTAACAGTTCTTGCGCTTCGGTCAAACCCCTTTATTAAAGCTGTTGCTCATTATTACATGTCTTTCACGCTGTTCCGGTTCTTTTGCAATGCCTACTCCCGCGATGCAATCTGAATCAGCATTTCTTTATCAAGCATGTGTGTTCACCTGCGTAACCGTTTCACTCCTCAGAATTGATGCAAAATACTTGTATACCGACAGATTTACCAAAAAATTGCTCTGGACGCCGAAACCCGGGATCAAGCCAAGGACCTTTAGATTTTCAGTCTAACGCTCTCCCAACTGCGCTATTTCGGCAGACGGGAGAAGAGTGACAGCGGGATTTAAGAGTTCTTGCGTTTCGGTAAAACCGCTTTATTAGAGCTGTTGCACATTATTACGTGTATTTCACGCTGTTCTGGTTCTTTTGCAATGCCTACTCCCGCGATGCAATCTGAATCATCATTTCTTTTTCAAGCATGTGTGTTCACCTGCGTAACCGTTTGACTCGTTAGAAGTATTGCAAAATACTTGTATACCGAGAGATTTAACCAAAAAGTGCTTTGGACGCAGAAACCCGGGATCGAGCCAAGGACCTTTAGATGTTAAGTTTAACGCTCTCTCAACTGTGCTATTTCGGCAGACGGGAGAAGAGTGACAGCGGGATTTAAGAGTTCTTGCGTTTTCGTAAAACCGCTTTATTAGAGCTGTTGCACATTATTACGTGTATTTCACGCTGTTCTGGTTCTTTTGCAATGCCTACTCCTGCGATGCAATCTGAATCAGCATTTCTTTATCAAGCAGGTGTGTTCACCTGCGTAACCGTTTCACTCGTTAGAATTATTGCGAAATACTTGTATACCGACAGATTCAACAAAAAAGTGCTTTGGACGCTGAAACCCGGGATCAAGCCAAGGACCTTTAGATGTTCAGTTTAACGCTCTCCCAACTGAGCTATTTCGGCAGACAGGAGAAGAGTGACAGCGGGATTTAAAAGTTCTTGCGTTTGGGTAAAATCGCTTCATTAGAGCTGTTGCACATTATTACATGTCTTTCACGCTGTTCCGGTTTATTTGCAACGCCTACTGCCGCGATGCAATCTGAATCAGCATTTCTTTATCAAGCATGCGTGTTCACCTGCGTAAACGTTTCACTCGTTAGAGGTATTGCAAAATACTTGTATACCGAGAGATTTAACAAAAAGTTCTCTGGACGCCGAAAGCCGGGATCGAGCCAAGGACCTTTAGATTTTCAGTCTAACGATCTCCGAACTGATCTATTTCGGCATACGGGAGAAGAGTGAAAGTGGCATTTTAAAGTTCTTGCGTTTCAGTAAAACTGCTTTATTAGGGCTGTTGCACATTACTACATGTCTTTCACGCGGTTCCGGTTCTTTTGCAACGCCTACTGCCGCCATGCAATCTGAATCAGCATTTCTTTATCAAGCATGTGTGTTCACCTGCGTAACCGTTTCACTCGTTAGGAATATTGCAAATACTTGTATACCGGCAGATTTAACAAATCGTGCTTTGAACGCCGAAACCCGGGATCGATATAAGGACCTTTATATGTTAAGTTTAACGCTCTCCCAACTGAGCTATTTCAGCAGACGGGAGAAGAGAGACAGCGGGATCTAACAGTTCTTGCGCTTCGGTCAAACCCCTTTATTAAAGCTGTTGCTCATTATTACATGTCTTTCACGCTGTTCCGGTTCTTTCGCAATGCCTACTCCCGCGATGCAATCTGAATCAGCATTTCTTTATCAAGCATGTGTGTTTACCTGCGTAACCGTTTCACTCGTTAGAATTATTGCAAAATACTTGTATAACGACGGATTTAACAAATCGTGCTTTGGACGCCGAAACCCGGGATCCAGCCAAGAACCTTTAGATGTTCAGTTTAACGCTCTCCCAACTGAGCTATTTCGGCAGACGGGAGAAGAGTGACAGCGGGATTTAAGAGTTCTTGCGTTTCGGTAAAACCGCTTTATTAGAGCTGTTGCACATTATTACGTGTATTTTACGCTGTTCTGGTTCTTTTGCAATGCCTACTCCCGCGATGCAATCTGAATCAGCATTTCTTTTTCAAGCATGTGTGTTCACCTGCGTAACCGTTTCACTCGTTAGAAGTATTGCAAAATACTTGTATACCGAGAAATTTAACCAAAAAGTGCTTTGGACGCAGAAACCCGGGATCGAGCCAAGGACCTTTAGATGTTAAGTTTAACGCTCTCCCAACTGCGCTATTTCGGCAGATGGGAGAAGAGTGACAGCGGGATTAAAGAGTTCTTGCGTTTTGGTAAAACCGCTTTATTAGAGCTGTTGCACATTATTACATGTCTTTCACGCTGTTCCGGTTCTTTTCCATCGCCTACTGCCGCCATGCAATCTGAATCAGCATTTCTTTATCAAGCATGTGTGTTCACCTGCGTAACCGTTTCACTCGTTAAGAATATTGCAAATACTTGTATACCGGCAGATTTAACAAATCGTGCTTTGAACGCCGAAACCCGGGATCGATATAAGGACCTTTATATGTTAAGTTTAACGCTCTCCCAACTGAGCTATTTCAGCAGACGGGAGAAGAGAGACAGCGGGATCTAACAGTTCTTGCGCTTCGGTCAAACCGCTTTATTAAAGCTGTTGCTCATTATTACATGTCTTTCACGCTGTTCCGGTTCTTTCGCAATGCCTACTCCCGCGATGCAATCTGAATCAGCATTTCTTTATCAAGAATGTGTGTTTATCTGCGAACCGTTTCACTCGTTAGAATTATTGCAAAATACTTGTATAAGGACGGATTTAACAAATCGTGCTTTGGACGCCGAAACCCGGGATCCAGCCAAGAACCTTTAGATGTTCAGTTTAACGCTCTCCCAACTGAGCTATTTCGGCAGACGGGAGAAGAGTGACAGCGGGATTTAAAAGTTTCTGCGTTTTGGTAAACCGCTTTATTAGAGCTGTTGCACATTATTACGTGTATTTCACGCTGTTCTGGTTCTTTTGCAATGCCAGCTCCTGCGATGCAATCTGAATCAGCATTTCTTTATCAAGCAGGTGTGTTCACCTGCGTAACCGTTTCACTCGTTAGAATTTTTGCAAAATACTTGTATACCGACAGATTTAACAAATCGTGCTTTGGACGACGAAACCCGAGATCGAGCCAAGGACCTTTATATGTTCAGATTAAAGCTCTCCCAACTGAGCTATTTCAGCAGACGGGAGAAGAGTGACAGCGGGATCTAGCAGTTCTTGCGCTTCGGTAAAACTGCTTTATTAGAGCTGTTGCACATTACTACATGTCTTTCACGCTGTTCCGGTTCTTTTGCAACGCCTACTGTTGCGATGCAATCTGAATCAGCATTTCTTTTTCAAGCGCGTGTGTTTACCTGCGTAACCGTTTCACTCGTTAGAATTATTGCGAAATACTTGTATACCGACAGATTTAACAAAAAAGTGCTTTGGACGCTGAAACCCGGGATCGAGCCAAGGACCTTTAGATGTTCAGTTTAACGCTCTGCCAACTGCGCTATTTCGGCAAACGGGAGAAGAGTGACAGCGGCATTTAAGAGTTCTGGCGTTCCGGTAAAACCGCTTTATTAGAGCTGTTGCACAATATTACGTGTATTTCACGCTGTTCCGGTTCTTTTGCAATGCCTACTCCCGCGATGCAATCTGAATCAGCATTTCTTTATCAAGCATGTGTGTTCACCTGCGTAACCGTTTCACTCCTCAGTATTGATGCAAAATACTTGTATACCGACAGATTTACCAAAAAATTGCTTTGGACGCAGAAACCCGGGATCGAGCCAAGGACGTTTAGATGTTCAGTTTAACGCTCTCCCAACTGCGCTATTTCGGCAGACGGGAGAAGAGTCACAGCGGGAATTAAGAGTTCTTGCGTTTCCGTAAAACCGCTTTATTAGAGCTGTTGCACATTATTACGTGTATTTCACGCTGTTCCGGTTCTTTTGCAATGCCTACTCCCGCGATGCAATCTGAATCAGCATTTCTTTATCAAGCATGTGTGTTCACCTACGTAACCGTTTCACTCCTCAGAATTGATGCAAAATACTTGTATACCGACTGATTTACCAAAAAATTGCTCTGGACGCCGAAACCCGGGATCAAGCCAAGGACCTTTAGATTTTCAGTCTAACGCTCTCCCAACTGCGCTATTTCGGCAGACGGGAGAAGAGTGACAGCGGGATTTAAGAGTTCTTGCGTTTCGGTAAAACCGCTTTATTAGAGCTGTTGCACATTATTACGTGTATTTCACGCTGTTCTGGTTCTTTTGCAATGCCTACTCCCGCGATGCAATCTGAATCAGCATTTCTTTTTCAAGCATGTGTGTTCACCTGCGTAACCGTTTCACTCGTTCGAAGTATTGCAAATACTTGTATACCGGCAGATTTAACAAATCGTGCTTTGAACGCCGAAATCCGGGATCGATATAAGGACCTTTATATGTTCAGATTAACGCTCTCCTAACTGAGCTATTTCAGCAGACGGGAGAAGTGTGACAGCGGGATCTAGCAGTTCTTGCGCTTCGGTAAAACTGCTTTATTAGAGCTGTTGCACATTACTACATGTCTTTCACGCTGTTCTGGTTCTTTTGCAACGCCTATTGTCGCGATGTAATCTGAATCAACATTTCTTTATCAAGCAGGTGTGTTCAGCTGCGTTACCGTTTCACTCGTTAGAATTCTTGCAAAATACTTGTATACCGACAGATTTAACAAAAAAGTGCTTTGGACGCTGAAACCCGGGATCGAGCCAAGGACCTCTAGATGTTCAGTTGAACGCTCTCCCAACTGAGCTATTTCAGCAGACGGGAGAAGAGTGACAGCGGGATCTAGCAGTTCTTGCGCTTCGGTAAAAACTGCTTTAATAGAGCTGTTGCACTTTACTACATGTCTTTCACGCTGTTCCGGTTCTTTTGCAACGCCTACTATCGCGATGCAATCTGAATCAGCATTTCTTTATCAAGCAGGTGTGTTCACCTGCGTAACCGTTTCACTCGTTAGAATTATTGCCAAATACTTGTATACCGACAGATTTAACAAAAAAGTGCTTTGGACGCTGAAACCCGGGATCGAGCTAAGGACCTTTAGATGTTCAGTTTAACGCTCTCCCAACTGAGCTATTTCAGCAGACGGCAGAAAAGTGACAGCGGGATTTAACAGTTCTTGCGCTTCGGAAAAACTGCTTTATTAGAGCTGTTGCACATTACTACATGTCTTTCACGCTGTTCCGGTTCTTTTGCAACGCCTACTGTTGCGATGCAATCTGAATCAGCATTTCTTTTCAAGCACGTGTGTTTACCTGCGTAACCGTTTCACTCGTTAGAACTATTGCGAAATACTTGTATACCGACAGATTTAACAAAAAAGTGCTTTGGACCCTGAAACCCGGGATCGAGCCAAGGACCTTTAGATGTTCAGTTTAACGCTCTCCCAGCTGCGCTATTTCGGCAGACGGGAGAAGAGTGACAGCGGGATTTCAGAGTTCTTGCGTTCTGGTAAAACCGCTTTATTAGAGCTGTTGCACATTATCACGCGTATTTCACGCTGTTCCTGTTCTTTTGCAATGCCTACTCCCGCGATGCAATCTGAATCAGCATTTCTTTATCAAGCATGTGTGTTCACCTGCGTAACCATTTCACTCGTTAGAATTATTGCGATATACTTGTATACCGACAGATTCAACAAAAAAGTGCTTTGGACACTGAAACCCGGGATCAAGCCAAGGACCTTTAGATGTTCAGTTTAACGCTCTCCCAACTGCTTTATTTCGGCAGACGGGAGAAGAGTGACAGCGGGATTTAAGAGTTCTTGCGTTCCGGTAAAACCGCTTTATTAGAGCTGTTGCACATTATTACGTGTATTTCACGCTGTTCCGGTTCTTTTGCAATGCCTACTCCCGCGATGCAATCTGAATCAGCATTTCTTTATCAAGCATGTGTGTTCACCTGCGTAACCGTTTTACTCCTCAGAATTGATGCAAAATACTTGTATACCGACAGATTTACCAAAAAATTGCTCTGGACGCCGAAACCCGGGATCAAGCCAAGGACCTTTAGATTTTCAGTCTAACGCTCTCCCAACTGCGCTATTTCGGCAGACGGGAGAAGAGTGACAGCGGGATTTAAGAGTTCTTGCGTTTCGGTAAAACCGCTTTATTAGAGCTGTTGCACATTATTACGTGTATTTCACGCTGTTCTGGTTCTTTTGCAATGCCTACTCCCGCGATGCAATCTGAATCATCATTTCTTTTTCAAGCATGTGTGTTCACCTGCGTAACCGTTTGACTCGTTATAAGTATTGCAAAATACTTGTATACCGAGAGATTTAACCAAAAAGTGCTTTGGACGCAGAAACCCGGGATCGAGCCAAGGACCTTTAGATGTTAAGTTTAACGCTCTCTCAACTGTGCTATTTCGGCAGACGGGAGAAGAGTGACAGCGGGATTTAAGAGTTCTTGCGTTTTCGTAAAACCGCTTTATTAGAGCTGTTGCACATTATTACGTGTATTTCACGCTGTTCTGGTTCTTTTGCAATGCCTACTCCTGCGATGCAATCTGAATCAGCATTTCTTTATCAAGCAGGTGTGTTCACCTGCGTAACCGTTTCACTCGTTAGAATTATTGCGAAATACTTGTATAGCGACAGATGTAACAAAATTGTGCTTTGGACGCTGAAACCCGGGATCGAGCCAAGGACCTTTATATGTTCAGATTAACGCTCTCCCAACTGAGCTATTTCAGCAGACGGGAGAAGAGTGACAGCGGGATTTAAGAGTTCTTGCGTTCCGGTAAAACCGCTTTATTAGAGCTGTTGCACATTATTACGTGTATTTCACGCTGTTCCGGTTCTTTTGCAATGCCTACTCCCGCGATGCAATCTGAATCAGCATTTCTTTATCAAGCATGTGTGTTCACCTGCGTAACCGTTTTACTCCTCAGAATTGATGCAAAATACTTGTATACCGACAGATTTACCAAAAAATTGCTCTGGACGCCGAAACCCGGGATCGAGCCAAGGACCTTTAGATTTTCAGTCTAACGCTCTCCCAACTGCGCTATTTCGGCAGACGGGAGAAGAGTGACAGCGGGATTTAAGAGTTCTTGCGTTTCGGTGAAACCGCTTTATTTGAGCTGTTGCACATTATTATTTGTATTTCACGCTGTTCTGGTTCTTTTGCAATGCCTACTTCCGCGATGCAATCTGAATCAGCATTTCTTTTTCAAGCATGTGTGTTCACCTGCGTAACCGTTTCACTCGTTAGAAGTATTGCAAAATACTTGTATACCGAGAGATTTAACCAAAAAGTGCTTTGGACGCAGAAACCCGAGATCGAGCCAAGGACCTTTAGATGTTAGGTTTAACGCTCTCCCAACTGCGCTATTTCGGCAGACGGGAGAAGAGTGACAGCGGGATTTAAGAGTTCTTGCGTTTTGGTAAAACCACTTTATTAGAGCTGTTGCACATTATTACGTGTATTTCACGCTGTTCTGGTTCTTTTGCAATGCCTACTCCTGCGATGCAATCTGAATCAGCATTTCTTTATCAAGCAGGTGTGTTCACCTGCGTAACCGTTTCACTCGTTAAAATTATTGCGAAATACTTGTATACCGAGAGATTTAACAAAAAATTGCTCTGGACGCCGAAACCCGGGATCGAGCCAAGGACCTTTAGATTTTCAGTCTAACGCTCTCCCAACTGCGCTATTTCGGCAGACGGGAGAAGAGTGACAGCGGAATTTAGGAGTTCTTGCGTTTCGGTGAAACCGCTTAATTTGAGCTGTTGCACATTATTATTTGTATTTCACGCTGTTCTGGTTCTTTTGCAATGCCTACTTCCGCTATGCAATCTGAATCAGCATTTCTTTTTCAAGCATGTGTGTTCACTTGCGTAACCGTTTCACTCGTTAGAAGTATTGCAAAATACTTGTATACCGAGAGATTTAACCAAAAAGTGCTTTGGACGTAGAAACCCGGGATCGAGCCAAGGACCTTTAGATGTTAAGTTTAACGCTCTCCCAACTGCGCTATTTCGGCAGACGGGAGAAGAGAGACAGCGGGATCTAACAGTTCTTGCGCTTCGGTCAAACCGCTTTATTAAAGCTGTTGCTCATTATTACATGTCTTTCACGCTGTTCCGGTTCTTTCGCAATGCCTACTCCCGCGATGCAATCTGAATCAGCATTTCATTATCAAGCATGAGTGTTTACCTGCGTAACTGTTTCACTCGTTAGATTTATTGCAAAATACTTGTATAACGACGGATTTAACAAATCGTGCTTTGGACGCCGAAACCCTGGATCCAGCCAAGAACCTTTAGATGTTCAGTTTAACGCTCTCCCAACTGCGCTATTTCGGCAGACGGGAGAAGAGAGACAGCGGGATCTAACAGTTCTTGCGTTTTCGTAAAACCACTTTATTAGAGCTGTTGCACATTATTACGTGTATTTCACGCTGTTCTGGTTCTTTTGCAATGCCTACTCCTGCGATGCAATCTGAATCAGCATTTCTTTATCAAGCAGGTGTGTTCACCTGCGTAACCGTTTCACTCGTTAGAATTATTGCGAAATACTTGTATACCGACAGATTCAACAAAAAAGTGCTTTGGACGCTGAAATCCGGGATCAAGCCAAGGACCTTTAGATGTTCAGTTTAACGCTCTCCCAACTGAGCTATTTCGGCAGACGGGAGAAGAGTGACAGCGGGATTTAAAAGTTCTTGCGTTTGGGTAAAATCGCTTCATTAGAGCTGTTGCACATTATTACATGTCTTTCACGCTGTTCCGGTTTATTTGCAACACCTACTGCCGCGATGCAATCTGAATCAGCATTTCTTTATCAAGCATGTGTGTTCACCTGCGTAAACGTTTCACTCGTTAGAGGTATTGCAAAATACTTGTATACCGAGAGATTTAACAAAAAGTTCTCTGGACGCCGAAAGCCGGGATCGAGCCAAGGACCTTTAGATTTTCAGTCTAACGATCTCCGAACTGAGCTATTTCGGCATACGGGAGAAGAGTGAAAGTGGCATTTTAAAGTTCTGGCGTTCCGGTAAAACCGCTTTATTAGAGCTGTTGCACAATATTACGTGTATTTCACGCTGTTCCGGTTCTTTTGCAATGCCTACTCCCGCGATGCAATCTGAATCAGCATTTCTTTATCAAGCATGTGTGTTCACCTGCGTAACCGTTTCACTCCTCAGTATTGATGCAAAATACTTGTATACCGACAGATTTACCAAAAAATTGCTTTGGACGCAGAAACCCGGGATCGAGCCAAGGACGTTTAGATGTTCAGTTTAACGCTCTCCCAACTGCGCTATTTCGGCAGACGGGAGAAGAGTCACAGCGGGAATTAAGAGTTCTTGCGTTTCCGTAAAACCGCTTTATTAGAGCTGTTGCACATTATTACGTGTATTTCACGCTGTTCCGGTTCTTTTGCAATGCCTACTCCCGCGATGCAATCTGAATCAGCATTTCTTTATCAAGCATGTGTGTTCACCTACGTAACCGTTTCACTCCTCAGAATTGATGCAAAATACTTGTATACCGACTGATTTACCAAAAAATTGCTCTGGACGCCGAAACCCGGGATCAAGCCAAGGACCTTTAGATTTTCAGTCTAACGCTCTCCCAACTGCGCTATTTCGGCAGACGGGAGAAGAGTGACAGCGGGATTTAAGAGTTCATGCGTTTCGGTAAAACCGCTTTATTAGAGCTGTTGCACATTATTACGTGTATTTCACGCTGTTCTGGTTCTTTTGCAATGCCTACTCCCGCGATGCAATCTGAATCAGCATTTCTTTTTCAAGCATGTGTGTTCACCTGCGTAACCGTTTCACTCGTTCGAAGTATTGCAAATACTTGTATACCGGCAGATTTAACAAATCGTGCTTTGAACGCCGAAATCCGGGATCGATATAAGGACCTTTATATGTTCAGATTAACGCTCTCCTAACTGAGCTATTTCAGCAGACGGGAGAAGTGTGACAGCGGGATCTAGCAGTTCTTGCGCTTCGGTAAAACTGCTTTATTAGAGCTGTTGCACATTACTACATGTCTTTCACGCTGTTCTGGTTCTTTTGCAACGCCTATTGTCGCGATGTAATCTGAATCAACATTTCTTTATCAAGCAGGTGTGTTCAGCTGCGTTACCGTTTCACTCGTTAGAATTCTTGCAAAATACTTGTATACCGACAGATTTAACAAAAAAGTGCTTTGGACGCTGAAACCCGGGATCGAGCCAAGGACCTCTAGATGTTCAGTTGAACGCTCTCCCAACTGAGCTATTTCAGCAGACGGCAGAAAAGTGACACCGGGATTTAACAGTTCTTGCGCTTCGGAAAAACTGCTTTATTAGAGCTGTTGCACATTACTACATGTCTTTCACGCTGTTCCGGTTCTTTTGCAACGCCTACTGTTGCGATGCAATCTGAATCAGCATTTCTTTTCAAGCACGTGTGTTTACCTGCGTAACCGTTTCACTCGTTAGAACTATTGCGAAATACTTGTATACCGACAGATTTAACAAAAAAGTGCTTTGGACCCTGAAACCCGGGATCGAGCCAAGGACCTTTAGATGTTCAGTTTAACGCTCTCCCAGCTGCGCTATTTCGGCAGACGGGAGAAGAGTGACAGCGGGATTTCAGAGTTCTTGCGTTCTGGTAAAACCGCTTTATTAGAGCTGTTGCACATTATCACGCGTATTTCACGCTGTTCCTGTTCTTTTGCAATGCCTACTCCCGCGATGCAATCTGAATCAGCATTTCTTTATCAAGCATGTGTGTTCACCTGCGTAACCATTTCACTCGTTAGAATTATTGCGATATACTTGTATACCGACAGATTCAACAAAAAAGTGCTTTGGACACTGAAACCCGGGATCAAGCCAAGGACCTTTAGATGTTCAGTTTAACGCTCTCCCAACTGCTTTATTTCGGCAGACGGGAGAAGAGTGACAGCGGGATTTAAGAGTTCTTGCGTTCCGGTAAAACCGCTTTATTAGAGCTGTTGCACATTATTACGTGTATTTCACGCTGTTCCGGTTCTTTTGCAATGCCTACTCCCGCGATGCAATCTGAATCAGCATTTCTTTATCAAGCATGTGTGTTCACCTGCGTAACCGTTTTACTCCTCAGAATTGATGCAAAATACTTGTATACCGACAGATTTACCAAAAAATTGCTCTGGACGCCGAAACCCGGGATCAAGCCAAGGACCTTTAGATTTTCAGTCTAACGCTCTCCCAACTGCGCTATTTCGGCAGACGGGAGAAGAGTGACAGCGGGATTTAAGAGTTCTTGCGTTTCGGTAAAACCGCTTTATTAGAGCTGTTGCACATTATTACGTGTATTTCACGCTGTTCTGGTTCTTTTGCAATGCCTACTCCCGCGATGCAATCTGAATCATCATTTCTTTTTCAAGCATGTGTGTTCACCTGCGTAACCGTTTGACTCGTTAGAAGTATTGCAAAATACTTGTATACCGAGAGATTTAACCAAAAAGTGCTTTGGACGCAGAAACCCGGGATCGAGCCAAGGACCTTTAGATGTTAAGTTTAACGCTCTCTCAACTGTGCTATTTCGGCAGACGGGAGAAGAGTGACAGCGGGATTTAAGAGTTCTTGCGTTTTCGTAAAACCGCTTTATTAGAGCTGTTGCACATTATTACGTGTATTTCACGCTGTTCTGGTTCTTTTGCAATGCCTACTCCTGCGATGCAATCTGAATCAGCATTTCTTTATCAAGCAGGTGTGTTCACCTGCGTAACCGTTTCACTCGTTAGAATTATTGCGAAATACTTGTATAGCGACAGATGTAACAAAATTGTGCTTTGGACGCTGAAACCCGGGATCGAGCCAAGGACCTTTATATGTTCAGATTAACGCTCTCCCAACTGAGCTATTTCAGCAGACGGGAGAAGAGTGACAGCGGGATTTAAGAGTTCTTGCGTTCCGGTAAAACCGCTTTATTAGAGCTGTTGCACATTATTACGTGTATTTCACGCTGTTCCGGTTCTTTTGCAATGCCTACTCCCGCGATGCAATCTGAATCAGCATTTCTTTATCAAGCATGTGTGTTCACCTGCGTAACCGTTTTACTCCTCAGAATTGATGCAAAATACTTGTATACCGACAGATTTACCAAAAAATTGCTCTGGACGCCGAAACCCGGGATCGAGCCAAGGACCTTTAGATTTTCAGTCTAACGCTCTCCCAACTGCGCTATTTCGGCAGACGGGAGAAGAGTGACAGCGGGATTTAAGAGTTCTTGCGTTTCGGTGAAACCGCTTTATTTGAGCTGTTGCACATTATTATTTGTATTTCACGCTGTTCTGGTTCTTTTGCAATGCCTACTTCCGCGATGCAATCTGAATCAGCATTTCTTTTTCAAGCATGTGTGTTCACCTGCGTAACCGTTTCACTCGTTAGAAGTATTGCAAAATACTTGTATACCGAGAGATTTAACCAAAAAGTGCTTTGGACGCAGAAACCCGAGATCGAGCCAAGGACCTTTAGATGTTAGGTTTAACGCTCTCCCAACTGCGCTATTTCGGCAGACGGGAGAAGAGTGACAGCGGGATTTAAGAGTTCTTGCGTTTTGGTAAAACCACTTTATTAGAGCTGTTGCACATTATTACGTGTATTTCACGCTGTTCTGGTTCTTTTGCAATGCCTACTCCTGCGATGCAATCTGAATCAGCATTTCTTTATCAAGCAGGTGTGTTCACCTGCGTAACCGTTTCACTCGTTAAAATTATTGCGAAATACTTGTATACCGAGAGATTTAACAAAAAATTGCTCTGGACGCCGAAACCCGGGATCGAGCCAAGGACCTTTAGATTTTCAGTCTAACGCTCTCCCAACTGCGCTATTTCGGCAGACGGGAGAAGAGTGACAGCGGAATTTAGGAGTTCATGCGTTTCGGTGAAACCGCTTAATTTGAGCTGTTGCACATTATTATTTGTATTTCACGCTGTTCTGGTTCTTTTGCAATGCCTACTTCCGCTATGCAATCTGAATCAGCATTTCTTTTTCAAGCATGTGTGTTCACTTGCGTAACCGTTTCACTCGTTAGAAGTATTGCAAAATACTTGTATACCGAGAGATTTAACCAAAAAGTGCTTTGGACGCAGAAACCCGGGATCGAGCCAAGGACCTTTAGATGTTAAGTTTAACGCTCTCCCAACTGCGCTATTTCGGCAGACGGGAGAAGAGTGACAGCGGGATTTAAGAGTTTTTGCGTTTTGGTAAACCGCTTTATTAGAGCTGTTGCACATTATTACGTGTATTTCACGCTGTTCTGGTTCTTTTGCAATGCCTACTCCTGCGATGCAATCTGAATCAGCATTTTTTTATCAAGCAGGTGTGTTCACCTGCGTAACCGTTTCACTCGTTAGAATTTTTGCAAAATACTTGTATACCGACAGATTTAACAAATCGTGCTTTGGACGACGAAACCCGAGATCGAGCCAAGGACCTTTATATGTTCAGATTAACGCTCTCCCAACTGAGCTATTTCAGCAGACGGGAGAAGAGTGACAGCGGGATCTAGCAGTTCTTGCGCTTCGGTAAAACTGCTTTATTAGAGCTGTTGCACATTACTACATGTATTTCACGCTGTTCCGGTTCTTTTGCAATGCCTGCTCCAACGATGCAATCTGAATCAGCATTTCTTTATTAAGCATGTGTGTTCACCTGCGTAACCGTTTCACTCCTCAGAATTGATGCAAAATACTTGTATACCGACAGATTTACCAAAAAATTGCTTTGGACGCAAAAAACCGGGATCGAGCCAAGGACCTTTAGATGTTCAGTTTAACACTCTCCCAACTACGCTATTTCGGCAGACGGGAGAAGAGTGACAGCGGGAATTAAGAGTTCTTGCGTTTCGATAAAACCCCTTTATTAGAGCTGTTGCACATTATTACGTGTATTTCATGCTGTTCTGGTTCTTTTGCAATGCCTACTCCCGCGATGCAATCTGAATCAGCATTTCTTTTTCAAGCATGTGTGTTTACCTGTGTAACCGTTTCACTCGTTAGAAGTATTGCAAAATACTTGTATACCGAGAGATTTAACAAAAAATTGCTCTGGACGCCGAAACCCGGGATCGAGCCAAAGACCTTTAGATTTTCAGTCTAACGCTCTCCCAACTGCGCTATTTCGGCAGACGGGAGAAGAGTGACAGCGGGATTTAAGAGTTCTTGCGTTTCGGTGAAACCGCTTTATTTGAGCTGTTGCACATTATTACTTGTATTTCACGCTGTTCTGGTTCTTTTGCAATGCCTACTTCCGCGATGCAATCTGAATCAGCATTTCTTTTTCAAGCATGTGTGTTCACCTGCGTAACCGTTTCACTCGTTAGAAGTATTGCAAAATACTTGTATACCGAGAGATTTACCCAAAAAGTGCTTTGGACGCAGAAACCCGGGATCGAGCCAAGGACCTTTAGATGTTAAGTTTAACGCTCTCCCAACTGCGCTATTTCGGCAGACGGGAGAAGAGTGACAGCGGGATTTAAGAGTTCTTGCGTTTTGGTAAAACCGCTTTATTAGAGCTGTTGCACATTATTACGTGTATTTCACGCTGTTCTGGTTCTTTTGCAATGCCTACTCCTGCGATGCAATCTGAATGAGCATTTCTTTATCAAGCAGGTGTGTTCACCTGCGTAACCGTTTCACTCGTTAAAATTATTGCGAAATACTTGTATACCGAGAGATTTAACAAAAAATTGCTCTGGACGCCGAAACCCGGGATCGATCAAGGACCTTTAGATTTTCAGTCTAACGCTCTCCCAACTGCGCTATTTCGGCAGACGGGAGAAGAGTGACAGCGGGATTTAAGAGTTCTTGCGTTTCGGTGAAACCGCTTTATTTGAGCTGTTGCACATTATTATTTGTATTTCACGCTGTTCTGGTTCTTTTGCAATGCCTACTTCCGCGATGCAATCTGAATCAGCATTTCTTTTTCAAGCATGTGTGTTCACCTGCGTAACCGTTTCACTCGTTAGAAGTATTGAAAAATACTTGTATACCGAGAGATTTAACCAAAAAGTGCTTTGGACGCAGAAACCCGGGATCGAGCCAAGGACCTTTAGATGTTAAGTTTAACGCTCTCCCAACTGCGCTATTTCGGCAGACGGGAGAAGAGAGACAGCGGGATCTAACAGTTCTTGCGCTTCGGTCAAACCGCTTTATTAAAGCTGTTGCTCATTATTACATGTCTTTCACGCTGTTCCGGTTCTTTCGCAATGCCTACTCCCGCGATGCAATCTGAATCAGCATTTCTTTATCAAGCATGTGTGTTTACCTGCGTAACTGTTTCACTCGTTAGATTTATTGCAAAATACTTGTATAACGACGGATTTAACAAATCGTGCTTTGGACGCCGAAACCCTGGATCCAGCCAAGAACCTTTAGATGTTCAGTTTAACGCTCTCCCAACTGAGCTATTTCGGCAGACGGGAGAAGAGTGACAGCGGGATTTAAGAGTTCTTGCGTTCCGGTAAAACCGCTTTATTAGAGCTGTTGCACATTATTACGTGTATTTCACGCTGTTCCGGTTCTTTTGCAATGCCTGCTCCCGCGATGCAATCTGAATCAGTATTTCTTTATCAAGCATGTGTGCTCACCTGCGTAACCGTTTCACTCCTCAGAACTGATGCAAAATACTTGTATACCGACAGATTTACCAAAAAATTGCTTTGGACGCAGAAACCCGGGATCGAGCCAAGGACCTTTAGATGTTCAGTTTAACGCTCTCCCAACTGCGCTATTTCGGCAGATGGGAGAAGAGTGACAGCGGGAATTAAGAGTTCTTGCGTTTCGGTAAAACCGCTTTATTAGAGCTGTTGCACATTATTACGTGTATTTCATGCTGTTCTGGTTCTTTTGCAATGCCTACTCCCGCGATGCTATTTGAATCAGCATTTCTTTTTCAAGCATGTGTGCTTACCTGCGTAACCGTTTCACTCGTTAGAAGTATTGCAAAATACTTGTATACCGAGAGATTTAACAAAAAATTGCTCTGGACGCCGAAACCCGGGATTGAGCCAAGGACCTTTAGATTTTCAGTCTAACGCTCTCCCAGCTGCGCTATTTCGGCAGACGGGAGAAGAGTGACAGCGGGATTTAAGAGTTCTTGCGTTTCGGTGAAACCGCTTTATTTGAGCTGTTGCACATTATTATTTGTATTTCACGCTGTTCTGGTTCTTTTGAAATGCCTACTTCCGCGATGCAATCTGAATCAGCATTTCTTTTTCAAGCATGTGTGTTCATCTGCGTAACCGTTTCACTCGTTAGAAGTATTGCAAAATACTTGTATACCGAGAGATTTAACCAAAAAGTGCTTTGGACGCAGAAACCCGGGATCGAGCCAAGGACCTTTAGATGTTAAGTTTAACGCTCTCCCAACTGCGCTATTTCGGCAGACGGGAGAAGAGTGACAGTGGGATTTAAGAGTTCTTGCGTTTTGGTAAAACCGCTTTATTAGAGCTGTTGCACATTATTACGTGTATTTCACGCTGTTCTGGTTCTTTTGCAATGCCTACTCCTGCGATGCAATTTGAATCAGCATTTCTTTATCAAGCAGGTGTGTTCACCTGCGTAACCGTTTCACTCGTTAAAATTATTGCGAAATACTTGTATACCGACATGTTCAACAAAAAAGTGCTTTGGACGCTGAAACCCCAGATCAAGCCAAGGACCTTTAGATGTTCAGTTTAACGCTCTCCCAACTGAGCTATTTCGGCAGACGGGAAAAGAGTGACAGCGGGATTTAAAAGTTCTTGCGTTTAGGTAAAATCGCTTTATTAGAGCGGTTGCACATTATTACATGTCTTTCACGCTGTTCCGGTTCTTTTGCAACGCCTACTGCCGCGATGCAATCTGAATCAGCATTTCGTTATCAAGCATGTGTGTTCACCTGCGTAAACGTTTCACTCGTTAGAGGTATTGCAAAATACTTGTATACCGAGAGATTTAACAAAAAGTTCTCTGGACGCCGAAACCCGGGATCGAGCCAAGGACCTTTAGATTTTCAGTCTAACGATCTCCGAACTGAGCTATTTCGGCATACGGGAGAAGAGTGAAAGCGGCATTTAACAGTTCTTGCGTTTCAGTAAAACTGCTTTACTGGGCTGTTGCACATTACTACATGTCTTTCACGCGGTTCCGCTTCTTTTGCAACGCCTACTGCCGCCATGCAATCTGAATCAGCATTTCTTTATCAATCTTGTGTGTTCACCTGCATAACTGTTTAACTCGTTAGAATTCTTGCAAAATACTTGTATACCGACAGAGTTAACAAATCGTGCTTTGGACGACGAAACCCGGGATCGAGCCAAGGTTCTTTATATGTTCAGATTAACGCTCTCCCAACTGAGCTATTTCAGCAGACGGGAGAAGAGTGACAGCGGGATCTAGCACTTCTTGCGCTTCGGTAAAACTGCTTTATTAGAGCTGTTGCACATTAATACATGTCTTTCACGCTGTTCCGGTTTTTTTGCAACGCCTACTGTCGCGATGCAATCTGAATCAGCATTTCTTTATCAATCTTGTGTGTTCACCTGCATAACTGTTTAACTCGTTAGAATTCTTGCAAAATACTTGTATACCGAGAGATTTAAAAAAAGTGGTTTGGACGCTGAAACCCGGGATCGAGCCAAGGACCTTTAGATGTTCAGTTTAACGCTCTCCCAACTGAGCTATTTCGGCAGACGGGAGAAGAGTGACAGCGGGATTTAACAGTTCTTGCGTTTGGGTAAAATCGCTTTATTTGAGCTGTTGCACATTATTACTTGTCTTTCACGCGATTGCGGTTCTTTTGCAACGCCTACTGCCGCTATGCAATCTGAATCAGCATTTCTTTATCAAGCATGTGTGTTCACCTGCGTAACCGTTTCACTCGTTAGAATTATTGCAAAATACTTGTATACCTGCAGATTTAACAAATCGTGCTTTGAACGCCGAAACCCGGGATCGATATAAGGACCTTTATATGTTCAGTTTAACGCTCTCCCAACTGAGCTATTTCAGCAGACGGGAGAAAAGTGACAGCGGGATTTAACAGTTCTTGCGTTTCGGTAAAACCGCTTTATTAGAGCTGTTGCATATTAATACGTGTCTTTCACGCTGTTCCGGTTTTTTTGCAACGCCTACTGCCGCGATTCAATCTGATTCAGCATTTCTTTATCAAGCATGTGTGTTCACCTGCGTAACTGTTTATCTCGTTAGAATTCTTGCAAAATACTTGTATACCGACAGATTTAACAAATCGTGCTTTGGACGACGAAACCCGCGATCGAGCCAAGGACCTTTATATGTTCAGAATAACGCTCTCCCAACTGAGCTATTTCGGCAGACGGGAGAAGAGTGACAGCGGGATCTAGCAGTTCTTGCGCTTCGGTAAAACTGCTTTATTAGAGCTGTTGCACATTACTACATGTCTTTCACGCTGTTCCGGTTCTTTTGCAACGCCTACTGTTGCGATGCAATCTGAATCAGCATTTCTTTTTCAAGCACGTGCGTTCACCTGCGTAACCGTTTCACCCGTTAGAAATAATGCGAAATACTTGTATACCGACAGATTTAACAAAAAAGTGCTTTGGACGCTGAAACCCGGGATCGAGCCAAGGACCTTTAGATGTTCAGTTTAACGCTCTCCCAACTGCGCTATTTCGGCAGACGCGAGAAGAGTGACAGCGGGATTTAAGAGTTCTTGCGTTTCGGTAAAACTGCTTTATTAGAGCTGTTGCACATTACTACATGTCTTTCACGCTGTTCCGGTTCTTTTGCAACGCCTACTGTTGCGATGCAATCTGAATCAGCATTTCTTTTTCAAGCACGTGCGTTCACCTGCGTAACCGTTTCACCCGTTAGAAATAATGCGAAATACTTGTATACCGACAGATTTAACAAAAAAGTGCTTTGGACGCAAAAAACCGGGATCGAGCCAAGGACCTTTAGATGTTCAGTTTAACACTCTCCCAACTACGCTATTTCGGCAGACGGGAGAAGAGTGACAGCGGGAATTAAGAGTTCTTGCGTTTCGATAAAACCCCTTTATTAGAGCTGTTGCACATTATTACGTGTATTTCATGCTGTTCTGGTTCTTTTGCAATGCCTACTCCCGCGATGCAATCTGAATCAGCATTTCTTTTTCAAGCATGTGTGTTTACCTGTGTAATTGTTTCACTCGTTAGAAGTATTGCAAAATACTTGTATACCGAGAGATTTAACAAAAAATTGCTCTGGACGCCGAAACCCGGGATCGAGCCAAAGACCTTTAGATTTTCAGTCTAACGCTCTCCCAACTGCGCTATTTCGGCAGACGGGAGAAGAGTGACAGCGGGATTTAAGAGTTCTTGCGTTTCGGTGAAACCGCTTTATTTGAGCTGTTGCACATTATTACTTGTATTTCACGCTGTTCTGGTTCTTTTGCAATGCCTACTTCCGCGATGCAATCTGAATCAGCATTTCTTTTTCAAGCATGTGTGTTCACCTGCGTAACCGTTTCACTCGTTAGAAGTATTGCAAAATACTTGTATACCGAGAGATTTACCCAAAAAGTGCTTTGGACGCAGAAACCCGGGATCGAGCCAAGGACCTTTAGATGTTAAGTTTAACGCTCTCCCAACTGCGCTATTTCGGCAGACGGGAGAAGAGTGACAGCGGGATTTAAGAGTTCTTGCGTTTTGGTAAAACCGCTTTATTAGAGCTGTTGCACATTATTACGTGTATTTCACGCTGTTCTGGTTCTTTTGCAATGCCTACTCCTGCGATGCAATCTGAATCAGCATTTCTTTATCAAGCAGGTGTGTTCACCTGCGTAACCGTTTCACTCGTTAAAATTATTGCGAAATACTTGTATACCGAGAGATTTAACAAAAAATTGCTCTGGACGCCGAAACCCGGGATCGATCAAGGACCTTTAGATTTTCAGTCTAACGCTCTCCCAACTGCGCTATTTCGGCAGACGGGAGAAGAGTGACAGCGGGATTTAAGAGTTCTTGCGTTTCGGTGAAACCGCTTTATTTGAGCTGTTGCACATTATTATTTGTATTTCACGCTGTTCTGGTTCTTTTGCAATGCCTACTTCCGCGATGCAATCTGAATCAGCATTTCTTTTTCAAGCATGTGTGTTCACCTGCGTAACCGTTTCACTCGTTAGAAGTATTGAAAAATACTTGTATACCGAGAGATTTAACCAAAAAGTGCTTTGGACGCAGAAACCCGGGATCGAGCCAAGGACCTTTAGATGTTAAGTTTAACGCTCTCCCAACTGCGCTATTTCGGCAGACGGGAGAAGAGAGACAGCGGGATCTAACAGTTCTTGCGCTTCGGTCAAACCGCTTTATTAAAGCTGTTGCTCATTATTACATGTCTTTCACGCTGTTCCGGTTCTTTCGCAATGCCTACTCCCGCGATGCAATCTGAATCAGCATTTCTTTATCAAGCATGTGTGTTTACCTGCGTAACTGTTTCACTCGTTAGATTTATTGCAAAATACTTGTATAACGACGGATTTAACAAATCGTGCTTTGGACGCCGAAACCCTGGATCCAGCCAAGAACCTTTAGATGTTCAGTTTAACGCTCTCCCAACTGAGCTATTTCGGCAGACGGGAGAAGAGTGACAGCGGGATTTAAGAGTTCTTGCGTTCCGGTAAAACCGCTTTATTAGAGCTGTTGCACATTATTACGTGTATTTCACGCTGTTCCGGTTCTTTTGCAATGCCTGCTCCCGCGATGCAATCTGAATCAGTATTTCTTTATCAAGCATGTGTGCTCACCTGCGTAACCGTTTCACTCCTCAGAACTGATGCAAAATACTTGTATACCGACAGATTTACCAAAAAATTGCTTTGGACGCAGAAACCCGGGATCGAGCCAAGGACCTTTAGATGTTCAGTTTAACGCTCTCCCAACTGCGCTATTTCGGCAGATGGGAGAAGAGTGACAGCGGGAATTAAGAGTTCTTGCGTTTCGGTAAAACCGCTTTATTAGAGCTGTTGCACATTATTACGTGTATTTCATGCTGTTCTGGTTCTTTTGCAATGCCTACTCCCGCGATGCTATTTGAATCAGCATTTCTTTTTCAAGCATGTGTGCTTACCTGCGTAACCGTTTCACTCGTTAGAAGTATTGCAAAATACTTGTATACCGAGAGATTTAACAAAAAATTGCTCTGGACGCCGAAACCCGGGATTGAGCCAAGGACCTTTAGATTTTCAGTCTAACGCTCTCCCAGCTGCGCTATTTCGGCAGACGGGAGAAGAGTGACAGCGGGATTTAAGAGTTCTTGCGTTTCGGTGAAACCGCTTTATTTGAGCTGTTGCACATTATTATTTGTATTTCACGCTGTTCTGGTTCTTTTGAAATGCCTACTTCCGCGATGCAATCTGAATCAGCATTTCTTTTTCAAGCATGTGTGTTCACCTGCGTAACCGTTTCACTCGTTAGAAGTATTGCAAAATACTTGTATACCGAGAGATTTAACCAAAAAGTGCTTTGGACGCAGAAACCCGGGATCGAGCCAAGGACCTTTAGATGTTAAGTTTAACGCTCTCCCAACTGCGCTATTTCGGCAGACGGGAGAAGAGTGACAGTGGGATTTAAGAGTTCTTGCGTTTTGGTAAAACCGCTTTATTAGAGCTGTTGCACATTATTACGTGTATTTCACGCTGTTCTGGTTCTTTTGCAATGCCTACTCCTGCGATGCAATTTGAATCAGCATTTCTTTATCAAGCAGGTGTGTTCACCTGCGTAACCGTTTCACTCGTTAAAATTATTGCGAAATACTTGTATACCGACATGTTCAACAAAAAAGTGCTTTGGACGCTGAAACCCCAGATCAAGCCAAGGACCTTTAGATGTTCAGTTTAACGCTCTCCCAACTGAGCTATTTCGGCAGACGGGAAAAGAGTGACAGCGGGATTTAAAAGTTCTTGCGTTTAGGTAAAATCGCTTTATTAGAGCGGTTGCACATTATTACATGTCTTTCACGCTGTTCCGGTTCTTTTGCAACGCCTACTGCCGCGATGCAATCTGAATCAGCATTTCGTTATCAAGCATGTGTGTTCACCTGCGTAAACGTTTCACTCGTTAGAGGTATTGCAAAATACTTGTATACCGAGAGATTTAACAAAAAGTTCTCTGGACGCCGAAACCCGGGATCGAGCCAAGGACCTTTAGATTTTCAGTCTAACGATCTCCGAACTGAGCTATTTCGGCATACGGGAGAAGAGTGAAAGCGGCATTTAACAGTTCTTGCGTTTCAGTAAAACTGCTTTACTGGGCTGTTGCACATTACTACATGTCTTTCACGCGGTTCCGCTTCTTTTGCAACGCCTACTGCCGCCATGCAATCTGAATCAGCATTTCTTTATCAATCTTGTGTGTTCACCTGCATAACTGTTTAACTCGTTAGAATTCTTGCAAAATACTTGTATACCGACAGAGTTAACAAATCGTGCTTTGGACGACGAAACCCGGGATCGAGCCAAGGTTCTTTATATGTTCAGATTAACGCTCTCCCAACTGAGCTATTTCAGCAGACGGGAGAAGAGTGACAGCGGGATCTAGCACTTCTTGCGCTTCGGTAAAACTGCTTTATTAGAGCTGTTGCACATTAATACATGTCTTTCACGCTGTTCCGGTTTTTTTGCAACGCCTACTGTCGCGATGCAATCTGAATCAGCATTTCTTTATCAATCTTGTGTGTTCACCTGCATAACTGTTTAACTCGTTAGAATTCTTGCAAAATACTTGTATACCGAGAGATTTAAAAAAAGTGGTTTGGACGCTGAAACCCGGGATCGAGCCAAGGACCTTTAGATGTTCAGTTTAACGCTCTCCCAACTGAGCTATTTCGGCAGACGGGAGAAGAGTGACAGCGGGATTTAACAGTTCTTGCGTTTGGGTAAAATCGCTTTATTTGAGCTGTTGCACATTATTACTTGTCTTTCACGCGATTGCGGTTCTTTTGCAACGCCTACTGCCGCTATGCAATCTGAATCAGCATTTCTTTATCAAGCATGTGTGTTCACCTGCGTAACCGTTTCACTCGTTAGAATTATTGCAAAATACTTGTATACCTGCAGATTTAACAAATCGTGCTTTGAACGCCGAAACCCGGGATCGATATAAGGACCTTTATATGTTCAGTTTAACGCTCTCCCAACTGAGCTATTTCAGCAGACGGGAGAAAAGTGACAGCGGGATTTAACAGTTCTTGCGTTTCGGTAAAACCGCTTTATTAGAGCTGTTGCATATTAATACGTGTCTTTCACGCTGTTCCGGTTTTTTTGCAACGCCTACTGCCGCGATTCAATCTGATTCAGCATTTCTTTATCAAGCATGTGTGTTCACCTGCGTAACTGTTTATCTCGTTAGAATTCTTGCAAAATACTTGTATACCGACAGATTTAACAAATCGTGCTTTGGACGACGAAACCCGCGATCGAGCCAAGGACCTTTATATGTTCAGAATAACGCTCTCCCAACTGAGCTATTTCGGCAGACGGGAGAAGAGTGACAGCGGGATCTAGCAGTTCTTGCGCTTCGGTAAAACTGCTTTATTAGAGCTGTTGCACATTACTACATGTCTTTCACGCTGTTCCGGTTCTTTTGCAACGCCTACTGTTGCGATGCAATCTGAATCAGCATTTCTTTTTCAAGCACGTGCGTTCACCTGCGTAACCGTTTCACCCGTTAGAAATAATGCGAAATACTTGTATACCGACAGATTTAACAAAAAAGTGCTTTGGACGCTGAAACCCGGGATCGAGCCAAGGACCTTTAGATGTTCAGTTTAACGCTCTCCCAACTGCGCTATTTCGGCAGACGCGAGAAGAGTGACAGCGGGATTTAAGAGTTCTTGCGTTTCGGTAAAACCGCTTTATTAGAGCTGTTGCACATTATTACTTGTATTTCACGCTGTTCTGGTTCTTTTGCAATGCCTACTCCCGCGATGCAATCTGAATCAGCATTTCTTTATCAAGCATGTGTGTTCACCTGCGTAACCGTTTCACTCGTTAGAAGTATTGCAAAATACTTGTATACCGAGAGATTTAACAAAAAATTGCTCTGGACGCCGAAACCCGGGATCGAGCCAAGGACCTTTAGATTTTCAGTCTAACGCTCTCCCAACTGCGCTATTTCGGCAGACGGGAGAAGAGTGACAGCGGGATTTAAGAGTTCTTGCGTTTCGGTAAAACCGCTTTAATAGAGCTGTTGCACATTATTACGTGTATTTCACGCTGTTCTGGTTCTTTTGCAATGCCTACTCCCGCGATGCAATCTGAATCAGCATTTCTTTTTCAAGCATGTGTGTTCACCTGCATAACCGTTTCACTCGTTAGAAGTATTGCAAAATACTTGTATACCGAGAGATTTAACCAAAAAGTGCTTTGGACGCAGAAACCCGGGATCGAGCCAAGGACCTTTATATGTTCAGATTAACGCTCTCCCAACTGAGCTATTTCAGCAGATGGAAGAAGAGTGACAGCAGGATCTAGCAGTTCTTGCGCTTCGGTAAAACTGCTTTATTAGAGCTGTTGCACATTACTACATGTCTTTCACGCTGTTCCGGATTTTTGCAACGCCTACTGTCGCGATGCAATCTGAATCAGCATTTCTCTATCAAGCAGGTGTGTTCACCTGCGTAACCGTTTCACTCGTTAGAAATATTGCGAAATACTTGTATACCAAGAGATTTAAAAAAAGTGTTTTGGACGCTGAAACCCGGGATCGAGCCAAGGACCTTTAGATTTTCAGTCTTACGCTCTCCCAACTGCGCTATTTCGGCAGACGGGAGAAGAGTGACAGCGGGATTTAGGAGTTCTTGCGTTTTGGTAAAACCGCTTTATTAGAGCTGTTGCACATTATTACGTGTATTTCACGCTGTTCTGGTTCTTTTGCAATGCCTACTCCTGCGATGCAATCTGAATCAGCATTTCTTTATCAAGCAGGTGTGTTCACCTGCGTAACCGTTTCACTCGTTAGAAGTATTGCAAAATACTTGTATACCGAGAGATTTAAAAAAATGTGCTCTGGACGCCGAAACCCGGGATCGAGCCCAGGACCTTTAGATTTTCAGTCTAACGCTCTCCGAACTGAGCTATTTCGGCATACGGGAGAAGAGTGAAGGTGGCATTTAACAGTTCTTGCGTTTCGGTAAAACTGTTTATTAGGGCTGTTGCACATTACTACATGTCTTTCACGCGGTTCCGGTTCTTTTGGAACGCCTACTGCTGCCATGCAATCTGAATCAGCAATTCTTTATCAATCATATGTGTTCACCTGCGTAACTGTTTACCTCGTCAGAATTCTTGCAAAATACTTGTATACCGACAGAGTTAACAAATCGTGCTTTGGACGACGAAACCCGGGATCGAGCCAAGGTTCTTTATAAGTTCAGATTAACGCTCTCCCAACTGAGCGATTTCAGCAGACGGGAGAAGAGTGACAGCGGGATTTAGGAGTTCTTGCGTTTCGGTATAACTGCTTTATTACAGCTGTTGCATATTAATACGTGTCTTTCACGCTGTTCCGGTTTTTTTGCAACGCCTACTGCCGCGATTCAATCTGATTCAGCATTTCTTTATCAAGCATGTGTGTTCACCTGCGTAACTGTTTAACTCGTTAGAATTCTTGAAAAATACTTGTATACCGACATATTTACCAAAAAATTGCTTTGAACGCAGAAACCCGGGATCGAGCCAAGGACCTTTAGATGTTCAGTTTAACGCTCTCCCAACTGCGCATTTTCGGCCGACGGGAGAAGAGTGACAGCGGGAATTAAGAGTTCTTGCGTTTCGGTAAAACCGCTTTATTAGAGCTGTTGCACATTATTACGTGTATTTCCCGCTGTTCTCGTTCTTTTGAATGACTACTCCCGCGATGCAATCTGAATCAGCATTTCTTTATCAAGCATGTGTGTTCACCTGCGTTACCGTTTCACTCGTTAGAAGTATTGCGAAATACTTGTATACCGAGAGATTTAACAAAAAATTGCTTTGGACGCCGAAACCCGGGATCGAGCCAAGGACCTTTAGATTTTCACTCTAACGCTCTCCCAACTGCGCTATTTCGGCAGACGGGAGAAGAGTGACAGCGGGATTTAACAGTTCTTGCGTTTGGGTAAAATCGCTTTATTTGAGCTGTTGCACATTATTACTTGTCTTTCACGCGATTGCGGTTCTTTTGCAACGCCTACTGCCGCTATGCAATCTGAATCAGCATTTCTTTATCAAGCATGTGTGTTCACCTGCGTAACCGTTTCACTCGTTAGAATTATTGCAAAATACTTGTATACCTGCAGATTTAACAAATCGTGCTTTGAACGCCGAAACCCGGGATCGATATAAGGACCTTTATATGTTCAGTTTAACGCTCTCCCAACTGAGCTATTTCAGCAGACGGGAGAAAAGTGACAGCGGGATTTAACAGTTCTTGCGTTTCGGTAAAACCGCTTTATTAGAGCTGTTGCATATTAATACGTGTCTTTCACGCTGTTCCGGTTTTTTTGCAACGCCTACTGCCGCGATTCAATCTGATTCAGCATTTCTTTATCAAGCATGTGTGTTCACCTGCGTAACTGTTTATCTCGTTAGAATTCTTGCAAAATACTTGTATACCGACAGATTTAACAAATCGTGCTTTGGACGACGAAACCCGCGATCGAGCCAAGGACCTTTATATGTTCAGAATAACGCTCTCCCAACTGAGCTATTTCGGCAGACGGGAGAAGAGTGACAGCGGGATCTAGCAGTTCTTGCGCTTCGGTAAAACTGCTTTATTAGAGCTGTTGCACATTACTACATGTCTTTCACGCTGTTCCGGTTCTTTTGCAACGCCTACTGTTGCGATGCAATCTGAATCAGCATTTCTTTTTCAAGCACGTGCGTTCACCTGCGTAACCGTTTCACCCGTTAGAAATAATGCGAAATACTTGTATACCGACAGATTTAACAAAAAAGTGCTTTGGACGCTGAAACCCGGGATCGAGCCAAGGACCTTTAGATGTTCAGTTTAACGCTCTCCCAACTGCGCTATTTCGGCAGACGCGAGAAGAGTGACAGCGGGATTTAAGAGTTCTTGCGTTTCGGTAAAACCGCTTTATTAGAGCTGTTGCACATTATTACTTGTATTTCACGCTGTTCTGGTTCTTTTGCAATGCCTACTCCCGCGATGCAATCTGAATCAGCATTTCTTTATCAAGCATGTGTGTTCACCTGCGTAACCGTTTCACTCGTTAGAAGTATTGCAAAATACTTGTATACCGAGAGATTTAACAAAAAATTGCTCTGGACGCCGAAACCCGGGATCGAGCCAAGGACCTTTAGATTTTCAGTCTAACGCTCTCCCAACTGCGCTATTTCGGCAGACGGGAGAAGAGTGACAGCGGGATTTAAGAGTTCTTGCGTTTCGGTAAAACCGCTTTATTAGAGCTGTTGCACATTATTACGTGTATTTCACGCTGTTCTGGTTCTTTTGCAATGCCTACTCCCGCGATGCAATCTGAATCAGCATTTCTTTTTCAAGCATGTGTGTTCACCTGCATAACCGTTTCACTCGTTAGAAGTATTGCAAAATACTTGTATACCGAGAGATTTAACCAAAAAGTGCTTTGGACGCAGAAACCCGGGATCGAGCCAAGGACCTTTATATGTTCAGATTAACGCTCTCCCAACTGAGCTATTTCAGCAGATGGAAGAAGAGTGACAGCAGGATCTAGCAGTTCTTGCGCTTCGGTAAAACTGCTTTATTAGAGCTGTTGCACATTACTACATGTCTTTCACGCTGTTCCGGATTTTTGCAACGCCTACTGTCGCGATGCAATCTGAATCAGCATTTCTCTATCAAGCAGGTGTGTTCACCTGCGTAACCGTTTCACTCGTTAGAAATATTGCGAAATACTTGTATACCAAGAGATTTAAAAAAAGTGTTTTGGACGCTGAAACCCGGGATCGAGCCAAGGACCTTTAGATTTTCAGTCTAACGCTCTCCCAACTGCGCTAATTCGGCAGACGGGAGAAGAGTGACAGCGGGATTTAGGAGTTCTTGCGTTTTGGTAAAACCGCTTTATTAGAGCTGTTGCACATTATTACGTGTATTTCACGCTGTTCTGGTTCTTTTGCAATGCCTACTCCTGCGATGCAATCTGAATCAGCATTTCTTTATCAAGCAGGTGTGTTCACCTGCGTAACCGTTTCACTCGTTAGAAGTATTGCAAAATACTTGTATACCGAGAGATTTAAAAAAATGTGCTCTGGACGCCGAAACCCGGGATCGAGCCCAGGACCTTTAGATTTTCAGTCTAACGCTCTCCGAACTGAGCTATTTCGGCATACGGGAGAAGAGTGAAGGTGGCATTTAACAGTTCTTGCGTTTCGGTAAAACTGTTTATTAGGGCTGTTGCACATTACTACATGTCTTTCACGCGGTTCCGGTTCTTTTGGAACGCCTACTGCTGCCATGCAATCTGAATCAGCAATTCTTTATCAATCATATGTGTTCACCTGCGTAACTGTTTACCTCGTCAGAATTCTTGCAAAATACTTGTATACCGACAGAGTTAACAAATCGTGCTTTGGACGACGAAACCCGGGATCGAGCCAAGGTTCTTTATAAGTTCAGATTAACGCTCTCCCAACTGAGCGATTTCAGCAGACGGGAGAAGAGTGACAGCGGGATTTAGGAGTTCTTGCGTTTCGGTATAACTGCTTTATTACAGCTGTTGCATATTAATACGTGTCTTTCACGCTGTTCCGGTTTTTTTGCAACGCCTACTGCCGCGATTCAATCTGATTCAGCATTTCTTTATCAAGCATGTGTGTTCACCTGCGTAACTGTTTAACTCGTTAGAATTCTTGAAAAATACTTGTATACCGACATATTTACCAAAAAATTGCTTTGAACGCAGAAACCCGGGATCGAGCCAAGGACCTTTAGATGTTCAGTTTAACGCTCTCCCAACTGCGCATTTTCGGCCGACGGGAGAAGAGTGACAGCGGGAATTAAGAGTTCTTGCGTTTCGGTAAAACCGCTTTATTAGAGCTGTTGCACATTATTACGTGTATTTCCCGCTGTTCTCGTTCTTTTGAATGACTACTCCCGCGATGCAATCTGAATCAGCATTTCTTTATCAAGCATGTGTGTTCACCTGCGTTACCGTTTCACTCGTTAGAAGTATTGCGAAATACTTGTATACCGAGAGATTTAACAAAAAATTGCTTTGGACGCCGAAACCCGGGATCGAGCCAAGGACCTTTAGATTTTCACTCTAACGCTCTCCCAACTGCGCTATTTCGGCAGACGGGAGAAGAGTGACAGCGGGATTTAAGAGTTCTTGCGTTTCGGTAAAACCGCTTTATTAGAGCTGTTGCACATTGTTACGTGTATTTCACGCTGTTCTGGTTCTTTTGCAATGCCTACTCCCGCGATGCAATCTGAATCAGCATTTCTTTTTCAAGCATGTGTGTTCACCTGCGTAACCGTTTCACTCGTTAGAAGTATTGCAAAGTACTTGTATACCGAGAGATTTAACCAAAAAGTGCTTTGGACGCAGAAACCCGGGATCGAGCCAAGGACCTTTAGATGTTCAGTTTAACGCTCTCCCAACTGCGCTATTTCGGCAGACGGGAGAAGAGAGACAGCGGCATCTAACAGTTCTTGCGCTTCGGTCAAACCGCTTTATTAAAGCTGTTGCTCATTATTACATGTCTTTCACGCTGTTCCGGTTCTTTTGCAAAGCCTACTCCCGCGATGCAATCTGAATCAGCATTTCTTTATCAAGCATGTGTGTTTACCTGCGTAACCGTTTCACTCGTTAGAATTATTGCAAAATACTTGTATAACGACGGATTTAACAAATCGTGCTTTGGACGCCGAAACTCGGGATCGAGCCAAGGACCTTTAGATGTTCAGTTTAACGCTCTCCCAACTGAGCTATTTCAGCAGACGGGAGAAGAGTGACAGCGGGATCTAGCAGTTCTTGCGCTTTGGTAAAACTGCTTTATTAGATCTGTTGCACATTACTACATGTCTTTCACGCTGTTCCGGTTTTTTTGCAACGCCTACTGTCGCGATGCAATCTGAATCAGCATTCCTTTATCAAGCAGGTGTGTTCACCTGCGTAACCGTTTCACTCGTTAGAATTCTTGCAAAATACTTGTATACCTGCAGATTTAACAAAAAAGTGCTTTGGACGCTGAAACCCGGGATCGAGCCAAGGACCTTTATAAGTTCAGATTAACGCTCTCCCAACTGAGCTATTTCAGCAGACGGGAGAAGAGTGACAGCGGGATTTAGCAGTTCTTGCGCTTCGGTAAAACTGCTTTATTAGAGCTGTTGCACATTACTACATGTCTTTCACGCTGTTCCGGTTCTTTTGCAACGCCTACTGTCGCGATGCAATCTGAATCAGCATTTCTTTATCAAGCAGGTGTGTTCACCTTCGTAACCGTTTCACTCGTTAGAATTAATGCGAAATACTTGTATACCGAGAGATTTAAAAAAAGTGCTTTGGACGCTGAAACCCGGGATCGAGCCAAGGACCTTTAGATGTTCAGTTTAACGCTCTCCCAACTGAGCTATTTCGGCAGACGGGAGAAGAGTGACAGCGGGATTTAACAGTTCTTGCGTTTGGGTAAAATCGCTTTATTTGAGCTGTTGCACATTATTACTTGTCTTTCACGCGATTCCGGTTCTTTTGCAACGCCTACTGCCGCTATGCAATCTGAATCAGCATTTCTTTATCAAGCATGTGTTTTCACCTGCGTAACCATTTCACTCGTTAGAATTATTGCAAAATACTTGTATACCTGCAGATTTAACAAATCGTGCTTTGAACGCCGAAACCCGGGATCGATATAAGGACCTTTATATGTTCTGTTTAACGCTCTCCCAACTGAGCTAATTCAGCAGACGGGAGAAAAGTGACAGCGGGATTTAACAGTTCTTGCGTTTCGGTAAAACCGCTTTATTAGAGCTGTTGCATATTAATACGTGTCTTTCACGCGGTTCCGGTTTTTTTGCAACGCCTACTGCCGCGATTCAATCTGATTCAGCATTTCTTTATCAAGCATGTGTGTTCAGTTGCGTAACTGTTTATCTCGTTAGAATTCTTGCAAACTACTTGTATACCGACAGATTTAACAAATCGTGCTTTGGACGACGAAACCCGCGATCGAGCCAAGGACCTTTATATGTTCAGAATAACGCTCTCCCAACTGAGCTATTTCGGCAGACGGGAGAAGAGTGACAGCGGGATCTAGCAGTTCTTGCGCTTCGGTAAAACTGCTTTATTAGAGCTGTTGCACATTACTACATGTCTTTCACGCTGTTCCGGTTCTTTTGCAACGCCTACTGTTGCGATGCAATCTGAATCAGCATTTCTTTTTCAAGCACGTGTGTTCACCTGCGTAACCGTTTCACTCGTTAGAATTAATGCGAAATACTTGTATACCGACAGATTTAACAAAAAAGTGCTTTGGACGCTGAAACCCGGGGTCGAGCCAAGGACCTTTAGATGTTCAGTTTAACGCTCTCCCAACTGCGCTATTTCGGCAGACGGGAGAAGAGTGACAGCGGGATTTAAGAGTTCTTGCGTTTCGGTAAAACCGCTTTATTAGAGCTGTTGAAAATTATTACTTGTATTTCACGCTGTTCTGGTTCTTTTGCAATGCCTACTCCCGCGATGCAATCTGAATCAGCATTTCTTTATCAAGCATGTGTGTTCACCTGCGTAACCGTTTCACTCGTTAGAAGTATTGCAAAATACTTGTATACCGAGAGATTTAACAAAAAATTGCTCTGGACGCCGAAACCCGGGATCGAGCCAAGGACCTTTAGATTTTCAGTCTAACGCTCTCCCAACTGCGCTATTTCGGCAGACGGGAGAAGAGTGACAGCGGGATTTAAGAGTTCTTGCGTTTCGGTAAAACCGCTTTATTAGAGCTGTTGCACATTATTACGTGTATTTCACGCTGTTCTGGTTCTTTTGCAATGCCTACTCCCGCGATGCAATCTGAATCAGCATTTCTTTTTCAAGCATGTGTGTTCACCTGCGTAACCGTTTCACTCGTTAGAAGTATTGCAAAATACTTGTATACCGAGAGATTTAACCAAAAAGTGCTTTGGACGCAGAAACCCGGGATCGAGCCAAGGACCTTCAGATGTTAAGTTTAACGCTCTCGCAACTGCGCTATTTCGGCAGACGGGAGAAGAGTGACAGCGGGATTTAAGAGTTCTTGCGTTTTGGTAAAACCGCTTTATTAGAGCTGTTGCACATTATTACGTGTATTTCACGCTGTTCTGGTTCTTTTGCAATGCCTACTCCTGCGATGCAATCTGAATCAGCATTTCTTTATCAAGCAGGTGTGTTCACCTGCGTAACCGTTTCACTCGTTAGAAGTATTACAAAGTACTTGTATACCGAGAGATTTAACCAAAAAGTGCTTTGGACGCAGAAACCCGGGATCGAGCCAAGGACCTTTAGATGTTCAGTTTAACGCTCTCCCAACTGCGCTATTTCGGCAGACGGGAGAAGAGAGACAGCGGCATCTAACAGTTCTTGCGCTTCGGTCAAACCGCTTTATAAAGCTGTTGCTCATTATTACATGTCTTTCACGCTGTTCCGGTTCTTTTGCAATGCCTACTCCCGCGATGCAATCTGAATCAGCATTTCTTTATCAAGCATGTGTGTTTACCTGCGTAACCGTTTCACTCGTTAGAATTATTGCAAAATACTTGTATAACGACGGATTTAACAAATCGTGCTTTGGACGCCGAAACCCGGGATCCAGCCAAGAACCTTTAGATGTTCAGTTTAACGCTCTCCCAACTGAGCTATTTCGGCAGACGGGAGAAAAGTGACAGTGGGATTTAACAGTTCTTGCGTTTGGGTAAAATCGCTTTATTAGAGCTGTTGCACATTATTACATGTCTTTCACGCTGTTCCGGTTCTTTTGCAACGCCTACTGCCACGATGCAATCTGAACAAGCATTTCTTTATCAAGCATGTGTGTTCACCTGCGTAACCATTTCACTCGATAGAAGTATTGCAAACTACTTGTATACCGAGAGATTTAACAAAAAATTGCTCTGGACGCCGAAACCCGGGATCGAGCCAAGGACCTTTAGAGTTTCAGTCTAACGCTCTCCCAACTGAGCTATTTCGGCATACGGGAGAAGAGTGAAAGCAGCATTTAACAGTTCTTGCGTTTCGGTAAAATTGCTTTATTTGGGCTGTTGTGCATTACTACATGTCTTTCACGTGGTTCCGGTTCTTTTGCAACGCCTACTGCCGCCATGCAATCGGAATCAGCATTTCTTTATCAAGCATGTGTGTTCACCTGCGTAACTGTGTAACTCGTTAGAACTATTTCAAAATACTGGTGTACCGACAGATTTAACAAAAAAGTGCTTTGGACGCCGAAACCCGGGATCGAGCCAAGGACTTTTAGAAGTTCAGTTTAACACTCTCCCAACTGAGCTATTTCGGCAGACGGGAGAAAAGTGACAGCGGGATCTAGCAGTTCTTGCGCTTCCGTAAAACGGCTTTATTAGAGCTGTTGCACATTACTACATGTCTTTCACGCTGTTCCGGTTCTTTTGCAACGCCTACTGTCGCGATGCAATCTGAATCAGCATTTCTTTATCAAGCAGGTGTGTTCACCTGCGTAACCGTTTCACTCGTTAGAATTGATGCAAAATACTTGTATACCGACAGATTTACCAAAAAATTGCTTTGGACGCAGAAACCCGGGATCGAGCCAAGGACTTTTAGATGTTCAGTTTAATGCTCTCCCAACTGCGCTATTTCGGCAGACGGGAGAAGAGTGACAGCGGGAATTAAGAGTTCTTGCGTTTCGGTAAAACCACTTTATTAGAGCTGTTGCACATTACTACATGTCTTTCACGCTGTTCTGGTTCCTTTGCAATGCCTACTTCCGCGATGCAATCTGAATCAGCATTCCTTTATCAAGCATGTGTGTTCACCTGCTTAACCGTATCACTCGTTAGAATTATTGCAAAATACTTGTATACCGAGAGATCTAAAAAAAGTGCTTTGGACGCTGAAACCCAGGATCGAGCCAAGGACCTTCAGATGTTCAGTTTAACGCTCTCCCAACTGAGCTATTTCGGCAGACGGGAGAAAAGTGACAGCGGGATTTAACAGTTCTTGCGTTTCGGTAAAACCGCTTTATTAGAGCTGTTGCATATTAATACGTGTCTTTCACGCTGTTCCGGTTTTTTTGCAACGCCTACTGCCGCGATTCAATCTGATTCAGCATTTCTTTATCAAGCATGTGTGTTCACCTGCGTAACTGTTTAACTCGTTAGAATTCTTGCAAAATACTTGTATACCGACAGATTTAACAAATCGTGCTTTGGACAACGAAACCCGGGATCGAGCCAAGGACCTTTATATGTTCAGATTGACGCTCTCCCAACTGATCTATTTCAGCAGACGGGAGAAGAGTGATACGGGATCTAGCAGTTCTTGCGCTTCGGTAAAACTGCTTTATTAGAGTTGTTGCACATTACTATATCCTTTCACGCTGTTCCGGTTCTTTTGCAACGCCTACTGTCACGATGCAATCTGAATCAGCATTCCTTTATCAAGCAGGTGTGTTCACCTGCGTAACCGTTTCACTCGTTAGAATTCTTGCAAAATACTTGTATACCGACAGTTTTACAAAAAAGTGCTTTGGACGCTGAAACCCGGGATCGAGCCAAGGACCTTTATATGTTCAGATTAACGCTCTCCCAACTGAGCTATTTCAGCAGAGGGGAGAAGAGTGACAGCGGGATCTAGCAGTTCTTGCGCTTCGGTAAAACTGCTTTATTAGAGCTGTTGCACATTACTACATGTCTTTCACGCTGTTCCGGTTCTTTTGCAACGCCTACTGTCGCGATGCAATCTGAATCAGCATTTCTTTATCAAGCAGGTGTGTTCACCCTCGTAACCGTTTCACTCGTTAGAATTATTGCGAAATACTCTTATACCAAGAGATTTAAAAAAAGTGCTTTGGACGCTGAAACCCGGGATCGATATAAGGACCTTTATATGTTCAGTTTAACGCTCTCCCAACTGAGCTATTTCAGCAGACGGGAGAAGAGAGACAGCGGGATCTAACAGTTCTTGCGCTTCGGTAAAACCGCTTTATTAGAGCTTTTGCACATTACTACATGTCTTTCATGCTGTTCCGGTTCTTTTGCAACGCCTACTGCCGCGATGCAATCTGAATCAGCATTTCTTTATCAAGCAGGTGTGTTCACCTGCGTAACCGTTTCACTCGTTAGAAGTATTACAAAGTACTTGTATACCGAGAGATTTAACAAAAAAGTGCTTTGGACGCTGAAACCCGTGATCGAGCCAAGGACCTTTAGATGTTCAGTTTAACGCTCTCCCAACTGCGCTATTTCGGCAGACGGGAGAAGAGTGACAGCGGGATTTAAGAGTTCTTGCGTTTCGGTAAAACCGCTTTATTAGAGCTGTTGCACATTATTACTTGTATTTCACGCTGTTCTGGTTCTTTTGCAATGCCTACTCCCGCGATGCAATCTGAATCAGCATTTCTTTATCAAGCATGTGTGTTCACCTGCGTAACCGTTTCACTCGTTAGAAGTATTGCAAAATACTTGTATACCGAGAGATTTAACAAAAAATTGCTCTGGACGCCGAAACCCGGGATCGAGCCAAGGACCTTTAGATTTTCAGTCTAACGCTCTCCCAACTGCGCTATTTCGGCAGACGGGAGAAGAGTGACAGCGGGATTTAAGAGTTCTTGCGTTTCAGTAAAACCGCTTTATTAGAGCTGTTGCACATTGTTACGTGTATTTCACGCTGTTCTGGTTCTTTTGCAATGCCTACTCCCGCGATGCAATCTGAATCAGAATTTCTTTTTCAAGCATGTGTGTTCACCTGCGTAACCGTTTCACTCGTTAGAAGTATTGCAAAGTACTTGTATACCGAGAGATTTAACCAAAAAGTGCTTTGGACGCAGAAACCCGGGATCGAGCCAAGGACTTTTAGATGTTCAGTTTAACGCTCTCCCAACTGCGCTATTTCGGCAGACGGGAGAAGAGAGACAGCGGCATCTAACAGTTCTTGCGCTTCGGTCAAACCGCTTTAATAAAGCTGTTGCTCATTATTACATGTCTTTCACGCTGTTCCGGTTCTTTTGCAATGCCTACTCCCGCGATGCAATCTGAATCAGCATTTCTTTATCAAGCATGTGTGTTTACCTGCGTAACCGTTTCACTCGTTAGAATTATTGCAAAATACTTGTATAACGACGGATTTAACAAATCGTGCTTTGGACGCCGAAACTCGGGATCGAGCCACGGACCTTTAGATGTTCAGTTTAACGCTCTCCCAACTGAGCTATTTCAGCAGACGGGAGAAGAGTGACAGCGGGATCTAGCTGTTCTTGCGCTTTGGTAAAACTGCTTTATTAGATCTGTTGCACATTACTACATGTCTTTCACGCTGTTCCGGTTTTTTTACAACGCCTACTGTCGCGATGCAATCTGAATCAGCATTCCTTTATCAAGCAGGTGTGTTCACCTGCGTAACCGTTTCACTCGTTAGAATTCTTGCAAAATACTTGTATACCGACAGATTTAACAAAAAAGTGCTTTGGACGCTGAAACCCGGGATCGAGCCAAGGACCTTTATAAGTTCAGATTAACGCTCTCCCAACTGAGCTATTTCAGCAGACGGGAAAAGAGTGACAGCGGGATTTAGCAGTTCTTGCGCTTCGGTAAAACTGCTTTATTAGAGCTGTTGCACATTACTACATGTCTTTCACGCTGTTCCGGTTCTTTTGCAACGCCTACTGTCGCGATGCAATCTGAATCAGCATTTCTTTATCAAGCAGGTGTGTTCACCCTCGTAACCGTTTCACTCGTTAGAATTATTGCGAAATACTCTTATACCAAGAGATTTAAAAAAAGTGCTTTGGACGCTGAAACCCGGGATCGATATAAGGACCTTTATATGTTCAGTTTAACGCTCTCCCAACTGAGCTATTTCAGCAGACGGGAGAAGAGTGACAGCGGGATTTAACAGTCCTTGCGTTTGGGTAAAATCGCTTTATTTGAGCTGTTGCACATTATTACTTGTCTTTCACGCGATTCCGGTTCTTTTGCAATGCCTACTCCCGCGATGCAATCTGAATCAGAATTTCTTTTTCAAGCATGTGTGTTCACCTGCGTAACCGTTTCACTCGTTAGAAGTATTGCAAAATACTTGTATACCGAGAGATTTAACAAAAAATTGCTCTGGACGCCGAAACCCGGAATCGAGCCAAGGACCTTTAGATTTTCAGTCTAATGCTCTCCCAACTGCGCTATTTCGGCAGACGGGAGAAGAGTGACAGCGGGATTTAAGAGTTCTTGCGTTTCGGTAAAACCGCTTTATTAGAGCTGTTGCACATTATTACGTGTATTTCACGCTGTTCTGGTTCTTTTGCAATGCCTACTCCCGCGATGCAATCTGAATCAGCATTTCTTTTTCAAGCATGTGTGTTCACCTGCGTAACCGTTTCACTCGTTAGAAGTATTGCAAAATACTTGTATACCGAGAGATTTAACCAAAAAGTGCTTTGGACGCAGAAACCCGGGATCGAGCCAAGGACCTTTAGATGTTAAGTTTAACGCTCTCGCAACTGCGCTATTTCGGCAGACGGGAGAAGAGTGACAGCGGGATTTAAGAGTTCTTGCGTTTTGGTAAAACCGCTTTATTAGAGCTGTTGCACATTATTACGTGTATTTCACGCTGTTCTGGTTCTTTTGCAATGCCTACTCCTGCGATGCAATCTGAATCAGCATTTCTTTATCAAGCAGGTGTGTTCACCTGCGTAACCGTTTCACTCGTTAGAAGTATTACAAAGTACTTGTATACCGAGAGATTTAACCAAAAAGTGCTTTGGACGCAGAAACCCGGGATCGAGCCAAGGACCTTTAGATGTTCAGTTTAACGCTCTCCCAACTGCGCTATTTCGGCAGACGGGAGAAGAGAGACAGCGGCATCTAACAGTTCTTGCGCTTCGGTCAAACCGCTTTATTAAAGCTGTTGCTCATTATTACATGTCTTTCACGCTGTTCCGGTTCTTTTGCAATGCCTACTCCCGCGATGCAATCTGAATCAGCATTTCTTTATCAAGCATGTGTGTTTACCTGCGTAACCGTTTCACTCGTTAGAATTATTGCAAAATACTTGTATAACGACGGATTTAACAAATCGTGCTTTGGACGCCGAAACCCGGGATCCAGCCAAGAACCTTTAGATGTTCAGTTTAACGCTCTCCCAACTGAGCTATTTCGGCAGACGGGAGAAAAGTGACAGCGGGATCTAGCTGTTCTTGCGCTTTGGTAAAACTGCTTTATTAGATCTGTTGCACATTACTACATGTCTTTCACGCTGTTCCGGTTTTTTTACAACGCCTACTGTCGCGATGCAATCTGAATCAGCATTCCTTTATCAAGCAGGTGTGTTCACCTGCGTAACCGTTTCACTCGTTAGAATTCTTGCAAAATACTTGTATACCGACAGATTTAACAAAAAAGTGCTTTGGACGCTGAAACCCGGGATCGAGCCAAGGACCTTTATAAGTTCAGATTAACGCTCTCCCAACTGAGCTATTTCAGCAGACGGGAAAAGAGTGACAGCGGGATTTAGCAGTTCTTGCGCTTCGGTAAAACTGCTTTATTAGAGCTGTTGCACATTACTACATGTCTTTCACGCTGTTCCGGTTCTTTTGCAACGCCTACTGTCGCGATGCAATCTGAATCAGCATTTCTTTATCAAGCAGGTGTGTTCACCCTCGTAACCGTTTCACTCGTTAGAATTATTGCGAAATACTCTTATACCAAGAGATTTAAAAAAAGTGCTTTGGACGCTGAAACCCGGGATCGATATAAGGACCTTTATATGTTCAGTTTAACGCTCTCCCAACTGAGCTATTTCAGCAGACGGGAGAAGAGTGACAGCGGGATTTAACAGTCCTTGCGTTTGGGTAAAATCGCTTTATTTGAGCTGTTGCACATTATTACTTGTCTTTCACGCGATTCCGGTTCTTTTGCAATGCCTACTCCCGCGATGCAATCTGAATCAGAATTTCTTTTTCAAGCATGTGTGTTCACCTGCGTAACCGTTTCACTCGTTAGAAGTATTGCAAAATACTTGTATACCGAGAGATTTAACAAAAAATTGCTCTGGACGCCGAAACCCGGAATCGAGCCAAGGACCTTTAGATTTTCAGTCTAATGCTCTCCCAACTGCGCTATTTCGGCAGACGGGAGAAGAGTGACAGCGGGATTTAAGAGTTCTTGCGTTTCGGTAAAACCGCTTTATTAGAGCTGTTGCACATTATTACGTGTATTTCACGCTGTTCTGGTTCTTTTGCAATGCCTACTCCCGCGATGCAATCTGAATCAGCATTTCTTTTTCAAGCATGTGTGTTCACCTGCGTAACCGTTTCACTCGTTAGAAGTATTGCAAAATACTTGTATACCGAGAGATTTAACCAAAAAGTGCTTTGGACGCAGAAACCCGGGATCGAGCCAAGGACCTTTAGATGTTAAGTTTAACGCTCTCGCAACTGCGCTATTTCGGCAGACGGGAGAAGAGTGACAGCGGGATTTAAGAGTTCTTGCGTTTTGGTAAAACCGCTTTATTAGAGCTGTTGCACATTATTACGTGTATTTCACGCTGTTCTGGTTCTTTTGCAATGCCTACTCCTGCGATGCAATCTGAATCAGCATTTCTTTATCAAGCAGGTGTGTTCACCTGCGTAACCGTTTCACTCGTTAGAAGTATTACAAAGTACTTGTATACCGAGAGATTTAACCAAAAAGTGCTTTGGACGCAGAAACCCGGGATCGAGCCAAGGACCTTTAGATGTTCAGTTTAACGCTCTCCCAACTGCGCTATTTCGGCAGACGGGAGAAGAGAGACAGCGGCATCTAACAGTTCTTGCGCTTCGGTCAAACCGCTTTATTAAAGCTGTTGCTCATTATTACATGTCTTTCACGCTGTTCCGGTTCTTTTGCAATGCCTACTCCCGCGATGCAATCTGAATCAGCATTTCTTTATCAAGCATGTGTGTTTACCTGCGTAACCGTTTCACTCGTTAGAATTATTGCAAAATACTTGTATAACGACGGATTTAACAAATCGTGCTTTGGACGCCGAAACCCGGGATCCAGCCAAGAACCTTTAGATGTTCAGTTTAACGCTCTCCCAACTGAGCTATTTCGGCAGACGGGAGAAAAGTGACAGCGGGAATTAAGAGTTCTTGCGTTTGGGTAAAATCGCTTTATTAGAGCTGTTGCACATTATTACATGTCTTTCACGCTGTTCCGGTTCTTTTGCAACGCCTACTGCCACGATGCAATCTGAACAAGCATTTCTTTATCAAGCATGTGTGTTCACCTGCGTAACCATTTCACTCGTTAGAAGTATTGCAAACTACTTGTATACCGAGAGATTTAACAAAAAAGTGCTCTGGACGCCGAAACCCGGGATCGAGCCAAGGACCTTTAGAGTTTCAGTCTAACGCTCTCCCAACTGAGCTATTTCGGCATACGGGAGAAGAGTGAAAGCAGCATTTAACAGTTCTTGCGTTTCGGTAAAATTGCTTTATTAGGGCTGTTGTGCATTACTACATGTCTTTCACGTGGTTCCGGTTCTTTTGCAACGCCTACTGCCGCCATGCAATCGGAATCAGCATTTCTTTATCAAGCATGTGTGTTCACCTGCGTAACTGTGTAACTCGTTAGAACCATTTCAAAATACTGGTGTACCGACAGATTTAACAAAAAAGTGCTTTGGACGCCGAAACCCGGGATCGAGCCAAGGAATTTTAGATGTTCAGTTTAACACTCTCCCAACTGAGCTATTTCGGCAGACGGGAGAAAAGTGACAGCGGGATCTAGCAGTTCTTGCGCTTCCGTAAAACGGTTTTATTAGAGCTGTTGCACATTACTACATGTCTTTCACGCTGTTCCGGTTCTTTTGCAACGCCTACTGTCGCGATGCAATCTGAATCAGCATTTCTTTATCAAGCAGGTGTGTTCACCTGCGTAACCGTTTCACTCGTTAGAATTGATGCAAAATACTTGTATACCGACAGATTTACCAAAAAATTGCTTTGGACGCAGAAACCCGGGATCGAGCCAAGGACCTTTAGATGTTCAGTTTAATGCTCTCCCAACTGCGCTATTTCGGCAGACGGGAGAAGAGTGACAGCGGGAATTAAGAGTTCTTGCGTTTCTGTAAAACCACTTTATTAGAGCTGTTGCACATTACTACATGTCTTTCACGCTGTTCTGGTTCTTTTGCAATGCCTACTTCCGCGATGCAATCTGAATCAGCATTTCTTTATCAAGCATGTGTGTTCACCTGCTTAACCGTATCACTCGTTAGAATTATTGCAAAATACTTGTATACCGAGAGATCTAAAAAAAGTGCTTTGGACGCTGAAACCCAGGATCGAGCCAAGGACCTTCAGATGTTCAGTTTAACGCTCTCCCAACTGAGCTATTTCGGCAGACGGGAGAAAAGTGACAGCGGGATTTAACAGTTCTTGTGTTTCGGTAAAACCGCTTTATTAGAGCTGTTGCATATTAATACGTGTCTTTCACGCTGTTCCGGTTTTTTTGCAACGCCTACTGCCGCGATTCAATCTGATTCAGCATTTCTTTATCAAGCATGTGTGTTCACCTGCGTAACTGTTTAACTCGTTAGAATTCTTGCAAAATACTTGTATACCGACAGATTTAACAAATCGTGCTTTGGACGACGAAACCCGGGATCGAGCCAAGGACCTTTATATGTTCAGATTGACGCTCTCCCAACTGATCTATTTCAGCAGACGGGAGAAGAGTGATACGGGATCTAGCAGTTCTTGCGCTTCGGTAAAACTGCTTTATTAGAGTTGTTGCACATTACTACATTCCTTTCACGCTGTTCCGGTTCTTTTGCAACGCCTACTGTCACGATGCTATCTGAATCAGCATTCCTTTATCAAGCAGGTGTGTTCACCTGCGTAACCGTTTCACTCGTTAGAATTCTTGCAAAATACTTGTATACCGACAGTTTTACAAAAAAGTGCTTTGGACGCTGAAACCCGGGATCGAGCCAAGGACCTTTATATGTTCAGATTAACGCTCTCCCAACTGAGCTATTTCAGCAGAGGGGAGAAGAGTGACAGCGGGATCTAGAAGTTCTTGCGCTTCGGTAAAACTGCTTTATTAGAGCTGTTGCACATTACTACATGTCTTTCACGCTGTTCCGGTTCTTTTGCAACGCCTACTGTCGCGATGCAATCTGAATCAGCATTTCTTTATCAAGCAGGTGTGTTCACCCTCGTAACCGTTTCACTTGTTAGAATTATTGCGAAATACTCTTATACCAAGAGATTTAAAAAAAGTGCTTTGGACGCTGAAACCCGGGATCGATATAAGGACCTTTATATGTTCAGTTTAACGCTCTCCCAACTGAGCTATTTCAGCAGACGGGAGAAGAGAGACAGCGGGATCTAACAGTTCTTGCGCTTCGGTAAAACCGCTTTATTAGAGCTTTTGCACATTACTACATGTCTTTCATGCTGTTCCGGTTCTTTTGCAACGCCTACTGCCGCGATGCAATCTGAATCAGCATTTCTTTATCAAGCAGGTGTGTTCACCAGCGTAACCGTTTCACTCGTTAGAAGTATTACAAAGTACTTGTATACCGAGAGATTTAACAAAAAAGTGCTTTGGACGCTGAAACCCGGGGTCGAGCCAAGGACCTTTAGATGTTCAGTTTAACGCTCTCCCAACTGCGCTATTTCGGCAGACGGGAGAAGAGTGACAGCGGGATTTAAGAGTTCTTGCGTTTCGGTAAAACCGCTTTATTAGAGCTGTTGCACATTATTACTTGTATTTCACGCTGTTCTGGTTCTTTTGCAATGCCTACTCCCGCGATGCAATCTGAATCAGCATTTCTTTATCAAGCATGTGTGTTCACCTGCGTAACCGTTTCACTCGTTAGAAGTATTGCAAAATACTTGTATACCGAGAGATTTAACAAAAAATTGCTCTGGACGCCGAAACCCGGGATCGAGCCAAGGACCTTTAGATTTTCAGTCTAACGCTCTCCCAACTGCGCTATTTCGGCAGACGGGAGAAGAGTGACAGCGGGATTTAAGAGTTCTTGCGTTTCGGTAAAACCGCTTTATTAGAGCTGTTGCACATTGTTACGTGTATTTCACGCTGTTCTGGTTCTTTTGCAATGCCTACTCCCGCGATGCAATCTGAATCAGAATTTCTTTTTCAAGCATGTGTGTTCACCTGCGTAACCGTTTCACTCGTTAGAAGTATTGCAAAGTACTTGTATACCGAGAGATTTAACCAAAAAGTGCTTTGGACGCAGAAACCCGGGATCGAGCCAAGGACTTTTAGATGTTCAGTTTAACGCTCTCCCAACTGCGCTATTTCGGCAGACGGGAGAAGAGAGACAGCGGCATCTAACAGTTCTTGCGCTTCGGTCAAACCGCTTTATTAAAGCTGTTGCTCATTATTACATGTCTTTCACGCTGTTCCGGTTCTTTTGCAATGCCTACTCCCGCGATGCAATCTGAATCAGCATTTCTTTATCAAGCATGTGTGTTTACCTGCGTAACCGTTTCACTCGTTAGAATTATACAAAATACTTGTATAACGACGGATTTAACAAATCGTGCTTTGGACGCCGAAACTCGGGATCGAGCCACGGACCTTTAGATGTTCAGTTTAACGCTCTCCCAACTGAGCTATTTCAGCAGACGGGAAAAGAGTGACAGCGGGATTTAGCAGTTCTTGCGCTTCGGTAAAACTGCTTTATTAGAGCTGTTGCACATTACTACATGTCTTTCACGCTGTTCCGGTTCTTTTGCAACGCCTACTGTCGCGATGCAATCTGAATCAGCATTTCTTTATCAAGCAGGTGTGTTCACCTGCGTAACCGTTTCACTCGTTAGAATTTAATCGAAATACTTGTATACCGAGAGATTTAAAAAAAGTGCTTTGGACGCTGAAACCCGGGATCGAGCCAAGGACCTTTAGATGTTCAGTTTAACGCTCTCCCAACTGAGCTATTTCGGCAGACGGGAGAAGAGTGACAGCGGGATTTAACAGTTCTTGCGTTTGGGTAAAATCGCTTTATTTGAGCTGTTGCACATTATTACTTGTCTTTCACGCGATTCCGGTTCTTTTGCAACGCCTACTGCCGCTATGCAATCAGAATCAGCATTTCTTTATCAAGCATGTGTTTTCACCTGCGTAACCGTTTCACTCGTTAGAATTATTGCAAAATACTTGTATACCTGCAGATTTAACAAAAAAGTGCTTTGGACGCTGAAACCCGGGATCGAGCCAAGGACCTTTAGATGTTCAGTTTAACGCTCTCCCAACTGCGCTATTTCGGCAGACGGGAGAAGAGTGACAGCGGGATTTAAGAGTTCTTGCGTTTCGGTAAAACCGCTTTATTAGAGCTGTTGCACATTATTACGTGTATTTCACGCTGTTCTGGTTCTTTTGCAATGCCTACTCCCGCGATGCAATCTGAATCAGCATTTCTTTTTCAAGCATGTGTGTTCACCTGCGTAACCGTTTCACTCGTTAGAAGTATTGCAAAATACTTGTATACCGAGAGATTTAACCAAAAAGTGCTTTGGACGCAGAAACCCGGGATCGAGCCAAGGACCTTTAGATGTTAAGTTTAACGCTCTCGCAACTGCGCTATTTCGGCAGACGGGAGAAGAGTGACAGCGGGATTTAAGAGTTCTTGCGTTTTGGTAAAACCGCTTTATTAGAGCTGTTGCACATTATTACGTGTATTTCACGCTGTTCTGGTTCTTTTGCAATGCCTACTCCTGCGATGCAATCTGAATCAGCATTTCTTTATCAAGCAGGTGTGTTCACCTGCGCAACCGTTTCACTCGTTAGAAGTATTACAAAGTACTTGTATACCGAGAGATTTAACCAAAAAGTGCTTTGGACGCAGAAACCCGGGATCGAGCCAAGGACCTTTAGATGTTCAGTTTAACGCTCTCCCAACTGCGCTATTTCGGCAGACGGGAGAAGAGAGACAGCGGCATCTAACAGTTCTTGCGCTTCGGTCAAACCGCTTTATTAAAGCTGTTGCTCATTATTACATGTCTTTCACGCTGTTCCGGTTCTTTTGCAATGCCTACTCCCGCGATGCAATCTGAATCAGCATTTCTTTATCAAGCATGTGTGTTTACCTGCGTAACCGTTTCACTCGTTAGAATTATTGCAAAATACTTGTATAACGACGGATTTAACAAATCGTGCTTTGGACGCCGAAACCCGGGATCCAGCCAAGAACCTTTAGATGTTCAGTTTAACGCTCTCCCAACTGAGCTATTTCGGCAGACGGGAGAAAAGTGACAGCGGGAATTAAGAGTTCTTGCGTTTGGGTAAAATCGCTTTATTAGAGCTGTTGCACATTATTACATGTCTTTCACGCTGTTCCGGTTCTTTTGCAACGCCTACTGCCACGATGCAATCTGAACAAGCATTTCTTTATCAAGCATGTGTGTTCACCTGCGTAACCATTTCACTCGTTAGAAGTATTGGAAACTACTTGTATACCGAGAGATTTAACAAAAAAGTGCTCTGGACGCCGAAACCCGGGATCGAGCCAAGGACCTTTAGAGTTTCAGTCTAACGCTCTCCCAACTGAGCTATTTCGGCATACGGGAGAAGAGTGAAAGCAGCATTTAACAGTTCTTGCGTTTCGGTAAAATTGCTTTATTAGGGCTGTTGTGCATTACTACATGTCTTTCACGTGGTTCCGGTTCTTTCGCAACGCCTACTGCCGCCATGCAATCGGAATCAGCATTTCTTTATCAAGCATGTGTGTTCACCTGCGTAACTGTGTAACTCGTTAGAACCATTTCAAAATACTGGTGTACCGACAGATTTAACAAAAAAGTGCTTTGGACGCCGAAACCCGGGATCGAGCCAAGGAATTTTAGATGTTCAGTTTAACACTCTCCCAACTGAGCTATTTCGGCAGACGGGAGAAAAGTGACAGCGGGATCTAGCAGTTCTTGCGCTTCCGTAAAACGGTTTTATTAGAGCTGTTGCACATTACTACATGTCTTTCACGCTGTTCCGGTTCTTTTGCAACGCCTACTGTCGCGATGCAATCTGAATCAGCATTTCTTTATCAAGCAGGTGTGTTCACCTGCGTAACCGTTTCACTCGTTAGAATTGATGCAAAATACTTGTATACCGACATATTTACCAAAAAATTGCTTTGGACGCAGAAACCCGGGATCGAGCCAAGGACCTTTAGATGTTCAGTTTAATGCTCTCCCAACTGCGCTATTTCGGCAGACGGGAGAAGAGTGACAGCGGGAATTAAGAGTTCTTGCGTTTCTGTAAAACCACTTTATTAGAGCTGTTGCACATTACTACATGTCTTTCACGCTGTTCTGGTTCTTTTGCAATTCCTACTTCCGCGATGCAATCTGAATCAGCATTTCTTTATCAAGCATGTGTGTTCACCTGCTTAACCGTATCACTCGTTAGAATTATTGCAAAATACTTGTATACCGAGAGATCTAAAAAAAGTGCTTTGGACGCTGAAACCCAGGATCGAGCCAAGGACCTTCAGATGTTCAGTTTAACGCTCTCCCAACTGAGCTATTTCGGCAGACGGGAGAAAAGTGACAGCGGGATTTAACAGTTCTTGTGTTTCGGTAAAACCGCTTTATTAGAGCTGTTGCATATTAATACGTGTCTTTCACGCTGTTCCGGTTTTTTTGCAACGCCTACTGCCGCGATTCAATCTGATTCAGCATTTCTTTATCAAGCATGTGTGTTCACCTGCGTAACTGTTTAACTCGTTAGAATTCTTGCAAAATACTTGTATACCGACAGATTTAACAAATCGTGCTTTGGACGACGAAACCCGGGATCGAGCCAAGGACCTTTATATGTTCAGATTGACGCTCTCCCAACTGATCTATTTCAGCAGACGGGAGAAGAGTGATACGGGATCTAGCAGTTCTTGCGCTTCGGTAAAACTGCTTTATTAGAGTTGTTGCACATTACTACATTCCTTTCACGCTGTTCCGGTTCTTTTGCAACGCCTACTGTCACGATGCTATCTGAATCAGCATTCCTTTATCAAGCAGGTGTGTTCACCTGCGTAACCGTTTCACTCGTTAGAATTCTTGCAAAATACTTGTATACCGACAGTTTTACAAAAAAGTGCTTTGGACGCTGAAACCCGGGATCGAGCCAAGGACCTTTATATGTTCAGATTAACGCTCTCCCAACTGAGCTATTTCAGCAGAGGGGAGAAGAGTGACAGCGGGATCTAGCAGTTCTTGCGCTTCGGTAAAACTGCTTTATTAGAGCTGTTGCACATTACTACATGTTTTTCACGCGGTTCCGGTTCTTTTGCAACGCCTACTGCCGCCATGCAATCTGAATCAGCATTTCTTTATCAAACAGGTGCGTTCACCTGCGTGACTGTTTCACTCGTTAGAATTATTGCAAAATACTTGTATACCGACAGATTTAACAAAAAAGTGCTTTGGACGCTGAAACCCGGGATCGAGCCAAGGACCTTTAGATGTTCAGTTTAACGCTCTCCCAACTGCGCTATTTCGGTTGACGGGAGAAGAGTGACAGCGGGATTTAAGAGTTCTTGCGTTCCGGTAAAACCGCTTTATTAGAGCTGTTGCACATTATTACGTGTATTTCACGCTTTTCCGGTTCTTTTGCAATGCCTACTCCCGCGATGCAATCTGAATCAGCATTTCTTTATCAAGCATGTGTGTTCACCTGCGTAACCGTTTCACTCCTCAGAATTGATGCAAAATACTTGTATACCGACAGATTTACCAAAAAATTGCTTTGGACGCAGAAACCCGGGATCGAGCCAAGGACCTTTATATGTTCAGATTAACGCTTTCCCAACTCAGATATTTCAGCAGACGGGAGAAGAGTGACAGCGGGATTTAAGAGTTCTTGCGTTTCGGTAAAACCGCTTTATTAGAGCTGTTGCACATTATTACGTGTATTTCACGCTTTTCCGGTTCTTTTGCAATGCCTACTTCCGCGATGCAATCTGAATCAGCATTTCTTTATCAAGCATGTGTGTTCACCTTCGTAAACGTTTCACTCGTTAGAAGTATTGCAAAATACTTGTATACCGAGAGATTTAACAAAAAGTTCTCTGGACGCCGAAACCCGGGATCGAGCCAAGGACCTTTAGATTTTCAGTCTAACGCTCTCCGAACTGAGCTATTTCGGCATACGGGAGAAGAGTGAAAGCGGCATTTAACAGTTCTTCCGTTTCAGTAAAACTGCTTTATTAGGGCTGTTGCACAATACTACATGTCTTTCACGCGGTTCCGGTTCTTTTGCAACGCCTACTGCCGCGATTCAATCTGATTCAGCATTTCTTTATCAAGCAGGTGTGTTCACCTGCGTAACCGTTTCACTCGTTAGAATTCTTGCAAAATACTTGTATACCGACAGATTTAACAAATCGTGCTTTGGACGACGAAACCCGGGATCGAGACAAGGACCTTTATATGTTCAGATTATTGCTCTCCCAACTGAGCTATTTCAGCAGACGGGAGAAGAGTGAAAGCGGGATCTAGCAGTTCTTGCGCTTCGGTAAAACGGCTTTATTAGAGCTGTTGCACATTACTACATGTCTTTCACGCTGTTCCGGTTCTTTTGCAACGCCTACTGTCGCGATGCAATCTGAATCAGCATTTCTTTATCAAGCAGGTGTGTTCTCCTGCTTAACCGTTTCACTCGTTAGAATTCTTGCAAAATACTTGTATACCGACAGATTTAACAAAAAAGTGCTTTGGACGCTGAAACCCGGGATCGAGCGAAGGACCTTTATGTGTTCAGATTAACGCTCTCCCTACTGAGCTATTTCAGCAATCGGAAGAAGAGTGACAGCGGGATCTAGCAGTTCTTGCGCTTCGGTAAAACTGCTTTATTAGAGCTGTTGCACATTACTACATGTCTTTCACGCTGTTCCGGTTTTTTTGCAACGCCTACTGTCGCGATGCAATCTGAATCAGCATTTCTTTATCAAGCAGGTGTGTTCAGCTGCGTAACCGTTTCACTCGTTAGAATTCTTGCAAAATACTTGTATACCGACAGATTTCAAAGAAAAGTGCTTTGGACGCTGAAACCCGGGATCGAGCCAAGGACCTTTAGATGTTCAGTTTAACGCTCTCCCAACTGAGCTATTTCAGCAGACGGGAGAAGAGTGACAGCGGGATATAGCAGTTCTTGCGCTTCGGTAAAACTGCTTTATTAGAGCTGTTGCGCATTACTACATGCCTTTCTCGCTGTTCCGGTTCTTTTGCAACGCCTACTGTCGCGATGAAATCTGAATCAGCATTCCTTTATCAAGCAGGTGTGTTCACCTGCATAACCGTTTCACTCGTTAGAATTCTTGCAAAATACTTGTATACCGACAGATTCAACAAAAAAGTGCGTTGGACGCTGAAACCCGCGATCGAGCCAAGGACCTTTATATGTTCAGATTAACGCTCTCCCAACTGAGATATTTCAGCAGACGGGAGAAGAGTGACATCGGGATCTAGCAGTTCCTGCGCTTCGGTAAAACTGCTTTATTAAAGCTGTTGCACATTACTACATGTCTTTCACGCTGTTCCGGTTCTTTTGCAACGCCTACTGTCGCGATGCAATCTGAATCAGCATTTCTTTATCAAGCAGGTGTGTTCACCTGCGTAACCGTTTCACTCGTTAGAATTATTGCGAAATACTTGTATACCGAGAGATTTAACAAAAAGTTTTCTGGACGCCGAAACCCGGGATCGATATAAGAACCTTTATATGTTCACTTTAACGCTCTCCCAACTGAGCTATTTCAGCAGACGGGGGAAGAGACACAGCGGGATCTAACAGTTCTTGCGCTTCGGTAAAACCGCTTTATTAAAGCTGTTGCTCATTATAACATGTCTTTCACGCTGTTCCGGTTTTTTCGCAATGCCTACTCCCGCGATGCAATCTGAATCAGCATTTCTTTATCAAGCATGTGTGTTTACCTGCGTAACCGTTTCACTCGTTAGAATTATTGCAAAATACTTGTATACCGACAGATTTAACAAAAAAGTGCTTTGGGCGCTGAAACCCGGGATCGAGCCAAGGACCTTTATATGTTCAGATTAACGCTCTCCCTACTGAGCTATTTCAGCTATCGGAAGAAGAGTGACAGCGGGATCTAGCAGTTCTTGCGCTTCGGTAAAACTGCTTTATTAGAGCTGTTGCACATTACTACATGTCTTTCACGCTGTTCCGGTTTTTTTGCAACGCCTACTGTCGCAATGCAATCTGAATCACCATTTCTTTATCAAGCAGGTGTGTTCACCTGCGTAACCGTTTCACTCGTTAGAATTATTGCGAAATACTTGTATACCGAGAGATTTAAAAATGTGTTTTGGACGCTGAAACCCGGGATCGAGCCAAGGACCTTTAGATGTTCATTTTAACGCTCTCCCAACTGAGCTATTTCAGCAGACGGGAGAAGAGTGACAGCGGGATATAGCAGTTCTTGCGCTTCGGTAAAACTGCTTTATTAGAGCTGTTGCGCATTACTACATGCCTTTCTCGCTGTTCCGGTTCTTTTGCAACGCCTACTGTCGCGATGAAATCTGAATCAGCATTCCTTTATCAAGCAGGTGTGTTCACCTGCGTAACCGTTTCACTCGTTAGAATTCTTGCAAAATACTTGTATACCGACAGATTCAACAAAAAAGTGCGTTGGACGCTGAAACCCGGGATCGAGCCAAGGACCTTTATATGTTCAGATTAACGCTCTCCCAACTGAGATATTTCAGCAGACGGGAGAAGAGTGACAGCGGGATCTAGCAGTTCCTGCGCTTCGGTAAAACTGCTTTATTAAAGCTGTTGCACATTACTACATGTCTTTCACGCTGTTCCGGTTCTTTTGCAACGCCTACTGTCGCGATGCAATCTGAATCAGCATTTCTTTATCAAGCAGGTGTGTTCACCTGCGTAACCGTTTCACTCGTTAGAATTATTGCGAAATACTTGTATACCGAGAGATTTAACAAAAAGTTCTCTGGACGCCGAAACCCGGGATCGATATAAGAACCTTTATATGTTCAGTTTAACGCTCTCCCAACTGAGCTATTTCAGCAGACGGGAGAAGAGTGACAGCGGGATATACCAGTTCTTGCGCTTCGGTAAAACTGCTTTATTAGAGCTGTTGCGCATTACTACATGCCTTTCTCGCTGTTCCGGTTCTTTTGCAACGCCTACTGTCGCGATGAAATCTGAATCAGCATTCCTTTATCAAGCAGGTGTGTTCACCTGCGTAACCGTTTCACTCGTTAGAATTCTTGCAAAATACTTGTATACCGACAGTTTTACAAAAAAGTGCTTTGGACGCTGAAACCCGGGATCGAGCCAAGGACCTTTATATGTTCAGATTAACGCTCTCCCAACTGAGCTATTTCAGCAGAGGGGAGAAGAGTGACAGCGGGATCTAGCAGTTCTTGCGCTTCGGTAAAACTGCTTTATTAGAGCTGTTGCACATTACTACATGTTTTTCACGCGGTTCCGGTTCTTTTGCAACGCCTACTGCCGCCATGCAATCTGAATCAGCATTTCTTTATCAAACAGGTGCGTTCACCTGCGTGACTGTTTCACTCGTTAGAATTATTGCAAAATACTTGTATACCGACAGATTTAACAAAAAAGTGCTTTGGACGCTGAAACCCGGGATCGAGCCAAGGACCTTTAGATGTTCAGTTTAACGCTCTCCCAACTGCGCTATTTCGGTTGACGGGAGAAGAGTGACAGCGGGATTTAAGAGTTCTTGCGTTCCGGTAAAACCGCTTTATTAGAGCTGTTGCACATTATTACGTGTATTTCACGCTTTTCCGGTTCTTTTGCAATGCCTACTCCCGCGATGCAATCTGAATCAGCATTTCTTTATCAAGCATGTGTGTTCACCTGCGTAACCGTTTCACTCCTCAGAATTGATGCAAAATACTTGTATACCGACAGATTTACCAAAAAATTGCTTTGGACGCAGAAACCCGGGATCGAGCCAAGGACCTTTATATGTTCAGATTAACGCTTTCCCAACTCAGATATTTCAGCAGACGGGAGAAGAGTGACAGCGGGATTTAAGAGTTCTTGCGTTTCGGTAAAACCGCTTTATTAGAGCTGTTGCACATTATTACGTGTATTTCACGCTTTTCCGGTTCTTTTGCAATGCCTACTTCCGCGATGCAATCTGAATCAGCATTTCTTTATCAAGCATGTGTGTTCACCTTCGTAAACGTTTCACTCGTTAGAAGTATTGCAAAATACTTGTATACCGAGAGATTTAACAAAAAGTTCTCTGGACGCCGAAACCCGGGATCGAGCCAAGGACCTTTAGATTTTCAGTCTAACGCTCTCCGAACTGAGCTATTTCGGCATACGGGAGAAGAGTGAAAGCGGCATTTAACAGTTCTTCCGTTTCAGTAAAACTGCTTTATTAGGGCTGTTGCACAATACTACATGTCTTTCACGCGGTTCCGGTTCTTTTGCAACGCCTACTGCCGCGATTCAATCTGATTCAGCATTTCTTTATCAAGCAGGTGTGTTCACCTGCGTAACCGTTTCACTCGTTAGAATTCTTGCAAAATACTTGTATACCGACAGATTTAACAAATCGTGCTTTGGACGACGAAACCCGGGATCGAGACAAGGACCTTTATATGTTCAGATTATTGCTCTCCCAACTGAGCTATTTCAGCAGACGGGAGAAGAGTGAAAGCGGGATCTAGCAGTTCTTGCGCTTCGGTAAAACGGCTTTATTAGAGCTGTTGCACATTACTACATGTCTTTCACGCTGTTCCGGTTCTTTTGCAACGCCTACTGTCGCGATGCAATCTGAATCAGCATTTCTTTATCAAGCAGGTGTGTTCTCCTGCTTAACCGTTTCACTCGTTAGAATTCTTGCAAAATACTTGTATACCGACAGATTTAACAAAAAAGTGCTTTGGACGCTGAAACCCGGGATCGAGCGAAGGACCTTTATGTGTTCAGATTAACGCTCTCCCTACTGAGCTATTTCAGCAATCGGAAGAAGAGTGACAGCGGGATCTAGCAGTTCTTGCGCTTCGGTAAAACTGCTTTATTAGAGCTGTTGCACATTACTACATGTCTTTCACGCTGTTCCGGTTTTTTTGCAACGCCTACTGTCGCGATGCAATCTGAATCAGCATTTCTTTATCAAGCAGGTGTGTTCAGCTGCGTAACCGTTTCACTCGTTAGAATTCTTGCAAAATACTTGTATACCGACAGATTTCAAAGAAAAGTGCTTTGGACGCTGAAACCCGGGATCGAGCCAAGGACCTTTAGATGTTCAGTTTAACGCTCTCCCAACTGAGCTATTTCAGCAGACGGGAGAAGAGTGACAGCGGGATATAGCAGTTCTTGCGCTTCGGTAAAACTGCTTTATTAGAGCTGTTGCGCATTACTACATGCCTTTCTCGCTGTTCCGGTTCTTTTGCAACGCCTACTGTCGCGATGAAATCTGAATCAGCATTCCTTTATCAAGCAGGTGTGTTCACCTGCATAACCGTTTCACTCGTTAGAATTCTTGCAAAATACTTGTATACCGACAGATTCAACAAAAAAGTGCGTTGGACGCTGAAACCCGCGATCGAGCCAAGGACCTTTATATGTTCAGATTAACGCTCTCCCAACTGAGATATTTCAGCAGACGGGAGAAGAGTGACATCGGGATCTAGCAGTTCCTGCGCTTCGGTAAAACTGCTTTATTAAAGCTGTTGCACATTACTACATGTCTTTCACGCTGTTCCGGTTCTTTTGCAACGCCTACTGTCGCGATGCAATCTGAATCAGCATTTCTTTATCAAGCAGGTGTGTTCACCTGCGTAACCGTTTCACTCGTTAGAATTATTGCGAAATACTTGTATACCGAGAGATTTAACAAAAAGTTTTCTGGACGCCGAAACCCGGGATCGATATAAGAACCTTTATATGTTCACTTTAACGCTCTCCCAACTGAGCTATTTCAGCAGACGGGGGAAGAGACACAGCGGGATCTAACAGTTCTTGCGCTTCGGTAAAACCGCTTTATTAAAGCTGTTGCTCATTATAACATGTCTTTCACGCTGTTCCGGTTTTTTCGCAATGCCTACTCCCGCGATGCAATCTGAATCAGCATTTCTTTATCAAGCATGTGTGTTTACCTGCGTAACCGTTTCACTCGTTAGAATTATTGCAAAATACTTGTATACCGACAGATTTAACAAAAAAGTGCTTTGGGCGCTGAAACCCGGGATCGAGCCAAGGACCTTTATATGTTCAGATTAACGCTCTCCCTACTGAGCTATTTCAGCTATCGGAAGAAGAGTGACAGCGGGATCTAGCAGTTCTTGCGCTTCGGTAAAACTGCTTTATTAGAGCTGTTGCACATTACTACATGTCTTTCACGCTGTTCCGGTTTTTTTGCAACGCCTACTGTCGCAATGCAATCTGAATCACCATTTCTTTATCAAGCAGGTGTGTTCACCTGCGTAACCGTTTCACTCGTTAGAATTATTGCGAAATACTTGTATACCGAGAGATTTAAAAATGTGTTTTGGACGCTGAAACCCGGGATCGAGCCAAGGACCTTTAGATGTTCATTTTAACGCTCTCCCAACTGAGCTATTTCAGCAGACGGGAGAAGAGTGACAGCGGGATATAGCAGTTCTTGCGCTTCGGTAAAACTGCTTTATTAGAGCTGTTGCGCATTACTACATGCCTTTCTCGCTGTTCCGGTTCTTTTGCAACGCCTACTGTCGCGATGAAATCTGAATCAGCATTCCTTTATCAAGCAGGTGTGTTCACCTGCGTAACCGTTTCACTCGTTAGAATTCTTGCAAAATACTTGTATACCGACAGATTCAACAAAAAAGTGCGTTGGACGCTGAAACCCGGGATCGAGCCAAGGACCTTTATATGTTCAGATTAACGCTCTCCCAACTGAGATATTTCAGCAGACGGGAGAAGAGTGACAGCGGGATCTAGCAGTTCCTGCGCTTCGGTAAAACTGCTTTATTAAAGCTGTTGCACATTACTACATGTCTTTCACGCTGTTCCGGTTCTTTTGCAACGCCTACTGTCGCGATGCAATCTGAATCAGCATTTCTTTATCAAGCAGGTGTGTTCACCTGCGTAACCGTTTCACTCGTTAGAATTATTGCGAAATACTTGTATACCGAGAGATTTAACAAAAAGTTCTCTGGACGCCGAAACCCGGGATCGATATAAGAACCTTTATATGTTCAGTTTAACGCTCTCCCAACTGAGCTATTTCAGCAGACGGGAGAAGAGTGACAGCGGGATATACCAGTTCTTGCGCTTCGGTAAAACTGCTTTATTAGAGCTGTTGCGCATTACTACATGCCTTTCTCGCTGTTCCGGTTCTTTTGCAACGCCTACTGTCGCGATGAAATCTGAATCAGCATTCCTTTATCAAGCAGGTGTGTTCACCTGCGTAACCGTTTCACTCGTTAGAATTCTTGCAAAATACTTGTATACCGACAGATTCAACAAAAAAGTGCGTTGGACGCTGAAACCCGGGATCGAGCCAAGGACCTTTATATGTTCAGATTAACGCTCTCCCAACTGAGATATTTCAGCAGACGGGAGAAGAGTGACAGCGGGATCTAGCAGTTCTTGCGCTTCGGTAAAACTGCTTTATTAAAGCTGTTGCACATTACTACATGTCTTTCACGCTGTTCCGGTTCTTTTGCAACGCCTACTGTCGCGATGCAATCTGAATCAGCATTTCTTTATCAAGCAGGTGTGTTCACCTGCGTAACCGTTTCACTCGTTAGAATTATTGCGAAATACTTGTATACCGAGAGATTTAACAAAAAGTTCTCTGGATGCCGAAACCCGGGATCGATATAAGAACCTTTATATGTTCAGTTTAACGCTCTCCCAACTGAGCTATTTCAGCAGACGGGAGAAGAGAGACAGCGGGATCTAACAGTTCTTGCGCTTCGGTAAAACCGCTTTATTAAAGCTTTTGCTCATTATTACATGTCTTTCACGCTGTTCCGGTTTTTTCGCAATGCCTACTCCCGCGATGCAATCTGAATCAGCATTTCTTTATCAAGCATGTGTGTTTACCTGCGTAACCGTTTCACTCGTTAGAATTATTGCAAAATACTTGTATACCGACAGATTTAACAAAAAAGTGATTTGGACGCTGAAACCCGGGATCGAGCCAAGGACCTTTATATGTTCAGATTAACGCTCTCCCTACTGAGCTATTTCAGCAATCGGAAGAAGAGTGACAGCGGGATCTAGCAGTTCTTGCGCTTCGGTAAAACTGCTTTATTAGAGCTGTTGCACATTACTACATGTCTTTCACGCTGTTCCGGTTTTTTTGCAACGCCTACTGTCGCGATGCAATCTGAATCAGCATTTCTTTATCAAGCAGGTGTGTTCACCTGCGTAACCGTTTCACTCGTTAGAATTATTGCGAAATACTTGTATACCGAGAGATTTAAAAATGTGTTTTGGACGCTGAAACCCGGGATCGAGCCAAAGACCTTTAGATGTTCATTTTAACGCTCTCCCAACTGAGCTATTTCGGCAGACGGAAGAAGAGTGACAGCGGGATTTAACAGTTCTTGCGTTTGGGTAAAATTGCTTTATTAGAGCTGTTGCACATTACTACATGTCTTTCATGCTGTTCCGGTTCTTTTGCAACGCCTACTGTCGCGATGCAATCTGAATCAGCATTTCTTTATCAAGCATGTGTGTTCACCTGCGTAACTGTGTAACTCGTTAGAATTCTTGCAAAATACTTGTATACCGACAGATTTAACAAATCGTGCTTTGGACGACGAAACCCGGGATCGAGCCAAGGACCCATATATGTTCAGATTACCGCTCTCCCTACTGAGCTATTTCAGCAGACGGGAGAAGAGTGACAGCGGGATCTAGCAGTTCTTGCGCTTCGGTAAAACGGCTTTATTAGAGCTGTTGCACATTACTACATGTCTTTCACGCTGTTCCGGTTCTTTTGCAACGCCTACTGTCGCGATGCAATCTGAATCAGCATTTCTTTATCAAGCAGGTGTGTTCACCTGCGTAACCATTTCACTCGTTAGAATTCTAGCAAAATACTTGTATACCGACAGATTTAACAAAAAGGTGCTTTGGACGCTGAAACCCGGGATCGAGCGAAGGACCTTTATGTGTTCAGATTAACGCTCTCCCTACTGAGCAATTTCAGCAATCGGAAGAAGAGTGACAGCGGGATCTAGCAGTTCTTGCGCTTCGGTAAAATTGCTTTATTAGAGCTGTTGCACATTACTACATGTCTTTCACGCTGTTCCGGTTTTTCGCAACGCCTACTGTCGCGATGCAATCTGAATCAGCATTTCTTTATCAAGCAGGTGTGTTCAGCTGCGTAACCGTTTCACTCGTTAGAATTCTTGCAAAATACTTGTATACCGACAGATTTAACAAAAAAGTGCTTTGGACGCTGAAACCCGGGATCGAGCCAAGGACCTTTAGATGTTCACAATAACGCTCTCCCTACTGAGCTATTTCGGCAGACGGGAGAAGAGTGACAGCGGGATCTAGCAGTTCTTGCGCTTCGGTAAAACTGCTTTATTAAAGCTGTTGCACATTACTACATGTCTTTCACGCTGTTCCGGTTCTTTTGCAACGCCTACTGTCGCGATGCAATCTGGATCAGCATTCCTTTATCAAGCAGGTGTGTTCACCTGCGTAACCGTTTCACTCGTAAGAATTCTTGCAAAATACTTGTACACCGACAGATTTAACAAAAAAGTGCTTTGGACGCTGCAACCCGGGATCGAGCCAAGGACCTTTAGATGTTCAGTTTAACGCTCTCCCAACTGAGCTATTTCAGCAGACGGGAGAAGAGTGACAGCGGGATCTAGCAGTTCTTGCGCTTCGGTAAGACTGCTTTATTAGAGCTGTTGCACATTACTACATGTCTTTCACGCGGTTCTGGTTCTTTTGCAACGCCTACTGCCGCGATGCAATCTGATTCAGCATTTCTTTATCAAGCATGTGTCTTCACCTGCGTAACTGTTTAACTCGTTAGAATTCTTGCAAAATACTTGTATACCGACAGATTTACCAAATCGTGCTTTGGACGACGAAACCCGGGATCGAGCCAAGGACCTTTAGATGTTCATTTTAACGCTCTCCCAACTGAGCTATTTCGGCAGACGGAAGAAGAGTGACAGCGGGATTTAACAGTTCTTGCGTTTGGGTAAAATTGCTTTATTAGAGCTGTTGCACATTACTACATGTCTTTCACGCTGTTCCGGTTCTTTTGCAACGCCTACTGTCGCGATGCAATCTGAATCAGCATTTCTTTATCAAGCATGTGTATTCACCTGCGTAACTGTGTAGAAATCTCGTTAGAATTCTTGCAAAATACTTGTATACCGACAGATTTAACAAATCGTGCTTTGGACGACGAAACCCGGGATCGAGCCAAGGACCCATATATGTTCAGATTAACGCTCTCCCTACTGAGCTATTTCAGCAGACGGGAGAAGAGTGAAAGCGGGATCTAGCAGTTCTTGCGCTTCGGTAAAACGGCTTTATTAGAGCTGTTGCGCATTACTACATGCCTTTCTCGCTGTTCCGGTTCTTTTGCAACGCCTACTGTCGCGATGAAATCTGAATCAGCATTCCTTTATCAAGCAGGTGTGTTCACCTGCGTAACCGTTTCACTCGTTAGAATTCTTGCAAAATACTTGTATACCGACAGATTCAACAAAAAAGTGCGTTGGACGCTGAAACCCGGGATCGAGCCAAGGACCTTTATATGTTCAGATTAACGCTCTCCCAACTGAGATATTTCAGCAGACGGGAGAAGAGTGACAGCGGGATCTAGCAGTTCTTGCGCTTCGGTAAAACTGCTTTATTAAAGCTGTTGCACATTACTACATGTCTTTCACGCTGTTCCGGTTCTTTTGCAACGCCTACTGTCGCGATGCAATCTGAATCAGCATTTCTTTATCAAGCAGGTGTGTTCACCTGCGTAACCGTTTCACTCGTTAGAATTATTGCGAAATACTTGTATACCGAGAGACTTAAAAAAAGTGTTTTGGACGCTGAAACCCGGGATCGAGCCAAGGACCTTTAGATGTTCATTTTAACGCTCTCCCAACTGAGCTATTTCAGCAGACGGGAGAAGAGTGACAGCGGGATCTAGCAGTTCTTGCGCTTCGGTAAGACTGCTTTATTAGAGCTGTTGCACATTACTACATGTCTTTCACGCGGTTCTGGTTCTTTTGCAACGCCTACTGCCGCGATGCAATCTGATTCAGCATTTCTTTATCAAGCATGTGTCTTCACCTGCGTAACTGTTTAACTCGTTAGAATTCTTGCAAAATACTTGTATACCGACAGATTTACCAAATCGTGCTTTGGACGACGAAACCCGGGATCGAGCCAAGGACCTTTAGATGTTCATTTTAACGCTCTCCCAACTGAGCTATTTCGGCAGACGGAAGAAGAGTGACAGCGGGATTTAACAGTTCTTGCGTTTGGGTAAAATTGCTTTATTAGAGCTGTTGCACATTACTACATGTCTTTCACGCTGTTCCGGTTCTTTTGCAACGCCTACTGTCGCGATGCAATCTGAATCAGCATTTCTTTATCAAGCATGTGTATTCACCTGCGTAACTGTGTAGAAATCTCGTTAGAATTCTTGCAAAATACTTGTATACCGACAGATTTAACAAATCGTGCTTTGGACGACGAAACCCGGGATCGAGCCAAGGACCCATATATGTTCAGATTAACGCTCTCCCTACTGAGCTATTTCAGCAGACGGGAGAAGAGTGAAAGCGGGATCTAGCAGTTCTTGCGCTTCGGTAAAACGGCTTTATTAGAGCTGTTGCGCATTACTACATGCCTTTCTCGCTGTTCCGGTTCTTTTGCAACGCCTACTGTCGCGATGAAATCTGAATCAGCATTCCTTTATCAAGCAGGTGTGTTCACCTGCGTAACCGTTTCACTCGTTAGAATTCTTGCAAAATACTTGTATACCGACAGATTCAACAAAAAAGTGCGTTGGACGCTGAAACCCGGGATCGAGCCAAGGACCTTTATATGTTCAGATTAACGCTCTCCCAACTGAGATATTTCAGCAGACGGGAGAAGAGTGACAGCGGGATCTAGCAGTTCTTGCGCTTCGGTAAAACTGCTTTATTAAAGCTGTTGCACATTACTACATGTCTTTCACGCTGTTCCGGTTCTTTTGCAACGCCTACTGTCGCGATGCAATCTGAATCAGCATTTCTTTATCAAGCAGGTGTGTTCACCTGCGTAACCGTTTCACTCGTTAGAATTATTGCGAAATACTTGTATACCGAGAGACTTAAAAAAAGTGTTTTGGACGCTGAAACCCGGGATCGAGCCAAGGACCTTTAGATGTTCATTTTAACGCTCTCCCAACTGAGCTATTTCGGCAGACGGGAGAAGTGTGACAGCGGGATTTAACAGTTCTTGCGTTTGGGAAAAATTGCTTTATTAGAGCTGTTGCACATTACTACATGTCTTTCACGCTGTTCCGGTTCTTTTGCAACGCCTACTGTGGCGATGCAATCTGAATCAGCATTTCTTTATGAAGCATGTGTGTTCACCTGCGTAACTGTGTAACTCGTTAGAATTTTTGCAAAATACTTGTATACCGACAGATTTAACAAATCGTGCTTTGGACGACGAAACCCGGGATCGAGCCAAGGACCTTTATATGTTCAGATTAACGCTCTCCCAACTCAGATATTTCAGCAGACGGGAGAAGAGTGACAGCGGGATTTAAGAGTTCTTGCGTTTCGGTAAAACCGCTTTATTAGAGCTGTTGCACATTATTACGTGTATTTCACGCTTTTCTGGTTCTTTTGCAATGCCTACTGCCGCGATTCAATCTGATTCAGCATTTCTTTATCAAGCATGTGTGTTCACCTGCGTAACTGTTTAACTCGTTAGAATTCTCGCAAAATACTTGTATACCGACAGATTTAACAAATCGTGCTTTGGACGCTGAAACCCGGGATCGAGCCAAAGAGCTTTATATGTTCAGATTAACGCTCTCCCAACTGAGCTATTTCAGCAGACGGGAGAAGAGTGACAGCGGGATCTAGCAGTTCTTGCGCTTCGGTAAAACTGCTTTATTAGAGCTGTTGCACATTACTACATGTCTTTCACGCTGTTCCGGTTCTTTTGCAACGCCTAGTGTCGCGATGCAATCTGAATCAGCATTTCTTTATCAAGCAGGTGTGTTCAGCTGCGTAACCGTTTCACTCGTTAGAATTCTTGCAAAATACTTGTATACCGACAGATTTAACAAAAAAGTGCTTTGGACGCTGAAACCCGGTATCGAGCCAAGGACCTTTAGATGTTCAGTTTAACGCTCTCCCAACTGAGCTATTTCAGCAGACGGGAGAAGAGTGACAGCGGGATCTAGCAGTTCTTGCGCTTCGGCAAAACTGCTTTATTAGAGCTGTTGCACATTACTACATGCCTTTCACGCTGTTCCGGTTCTTTTGCAACGCCTACTGTCGCGATGCAATCTGAATCAGCATTCCTTTATCAAGCAGGTGTGTTCACCTGCGTAACCGTTTCACTCGTTAGAATTCTTTCAAAATACTTGTATACCGACAGATTTAACAAAAAAGTGTTTGGACGCTGAAACCTGGGATCGAGCCAAGGACCTTTATATGTTCAGATTAACGCTCTCCCAACTCAGATATTTCAGCAGACGGGAGAAGAGTGACAGCGGGATTTAAGAGTTCTTGCGTTTCGGTAAAACCGCTTTATTAGAGCTGTTGCACATTATTACGTGTATTTCACGCTTTTCTGGTTCTTTTGCAATGCCTACTGCCGCGATTCAATCTGATTCAGCATTTCTTTATCAAGCATGTGTGTTCACCTGCGTAACTGTTTAACTCGTTAGAATTCTTGCAAAATACTTGTATACCGACAGATTTAACAAATCGTGCTTTGGACGCTGAAACCCGGGATCGAGCCAAAGAGCTTTATATGTTCAGATTAACGCTCTCCCAACTGAGCTATTTCAGCAGACGGGAGAAGAGTGACAGCGGGATTTAGCAGTTCTTGCGCTTCGGTAAAACTGCTTTATTAGAGCTGTTGCGCATTACTACATGCCTTTCTCGCTGTTCCGGTTCTTTTGCAACGCCTACTGTCGCGATGCAATCTGAATCAGCATTCCTTTATGAAGCAGGTGTGTTCACCTGCGTAACCGTTTCACTCGTTAGAATTCTTGCAAAATACTTGTATACCGACAGATTTAACAAAAAAGTGCTTTGGACGCTGAAACCCGGATCGAGCGAAGGACCTTTATGTGTTCATATTAACGCTCTCCCTACTGAGCTATTTCAGCAATCGGAAGAAACGTGACAGCGGGATCTAGCAGTTCTTGCGCTTCGGTAAAACTGCTTTATTAGAGCTGTTGCACATTACTACATCTCTTTCACGCTGTTCCGGTTTTTTGCAACGCCTACTGTCGCGATGCGATCTGAATCAGCATTTCTTTATCAAGCAGGTGTGTTCAGCTGCGTAACCGTTTCACTCGTTAGAATTCTTGCAAAATACTTGTATACCGACAGATTTAACAAAAAAGTCTTTGGACGCTGAAACCCGGGATCGAGCCAAGGACCTTTATATGTTCAGATTAACGCTCTCCCAACTGAGCTATTTCAGCAATCGGAAAAGAGTGACAGCGGGATCTAGCGGTTCTTGCGCTTCGGTAAAACTGCTTTATTAGAGCTGTTGCACATTACTACATGCCTTTCACGTTGTTCCGGTTCTTTTGCAACGCCTACTGTCGCGATGCAATCTGAATCAGCATTCCTTTATCAAGCAGGTGTGTTCATCTGCGTAACTGTTTCACTCGTTAGAATTCTTGCAAAATACTTGTATACCGACAGATTTAACAAAAAAGTGCTTTGGACGCTGAAACCCGGGATCGAGCCAAAGACCTTTATATGTTCAGATTAACGCTCTCCCAACTGAGCTATTTCAGCAATCGGAAAAGAGTGACAGAGGGATCCAGCAGTTCTTGCGCTTCGGTAAAACGGCTTTATTAGAGCTGTTGCACATTACTACATGTCTTTCACACTGTTCCGGTTCTTTTGCAACGCCTACTGTCGCGATGCAATCTGAATCAGCATTTCTTTATCAAGCAGGTGTGTTCATCTGCGTAACTGTTTCACTCGTTAGAATTCTTGCAAAATACTTGTATACCGACAGATTTAACAAAAAAGTGCTTTGGACGCTGAAACCCGGGATCGAGCCAAAGACCTTTATATGTTCAGATTAACGCTCTCCCAACTGAGCTATTTCAGCAATCGGAAAAGAGTGACAGCGGGATCTAGCGGTTCTTGCGCTTCGGTAAAACTGCTTTATTAGAGCTGTTGCACATTACTACATGCCTTTCACGTTGTTCCGGTTCTTTTGCAACGCCTACTGTCGCGATGCAATCTGAATCAGCATTCCTTTATCAAGCAGGTGTGTTCATCTGCGTAACTGTTTCACTCGTTAGAATTCTTGCAAAATACTTGTATACCGACAGATTTAACAAAAAAGTGCTTTGGACGCTGAAACCCGGGATCGAGCCAAGGACCTTTATATGTTCAGATTAACGCTCTCCCAACTGAGCTATTTCAGCAATCGGAAAAGAGTGACAGAGGGATCCAGCAGTTCTTGCGCTTCGGTAAAACGGCTTTATTAGAGCTGTTGCACATTACTACATGTCTTTCACGCTGTTCCGGTTTTTTTGCAACGCCTACTGTCGCGATGCAATCTGAATCAGCATTTCTTTATCAAGCAGGTGTGTTCACCTGCGTAACCGTTTCACTCGTTAGAATTATTGCGAAATACTTGTATACCAAGAGATTTAAAAATGTGTTTTGGACGCTGAAACCCGGGATCGAGCCAAGGACCTTTAGATGTTCATTTTAACGCTCTCCCAACTGAGCTATTTCGGCAGACGGAAGAAGAGTTACAGCGGGATTTAACAGTTCTTGCGTTTGGGTAAAATTGCTTTATTAGAGCTGTTGCACATTACTACATGTCTTTCACGCTGTTCCGGTTCTTTTGCAACGCCTACTGTCGCGATGCAATCTGAATCAGCATTTCTTTATCAAGCATGTGTGTTCACCTGCGTAACTGTGTAGAATTCTCGTTAGAATTCTTGCAAAATACTTGTATACCGACAGATTTAACAAATCGTGCTTTGGACGACGAAACCCGGGATCGAGCCAAGGACCCATATATGTTCAGATTAACGCTCTCCCTACTGAGCTATTTCAGCAGACGGGAGAAGAGTGAAAGCGGGATCTAGCAGTTCTTGCGCTTCGGTAAAACGGCTTTATTAGAGCTGTTGCGCATTACTACATGCCTTTCTCGCTGTTCCGGTTCTTTTGCAACGCCTACTGTCGCGATGAAATCTGAATCAGCATTCCTTTATCAAGCAGGTGTGTTCACCTGCGTAACCGTTTCACTCGTTAGAATTCTTGCAAAATACTTGTATACCGACAGATTCAACAAAAAAGTGCGTTGGACGCTGAAACCCGGGATCGAGCCAAGGACCTTTATATGTTCATTTTAACGCTCTCCCAACTGAGCTATTTCGGCAGACGGGAGAAGAGTGACAGCGGGATTTAACAGTTCTAGCGTTTGGGTAAATTTCTTTATTAGAGCTGTTGCACATTACTACATGTCTTTCACGCTGTTCCGGTTCTTTTGCAACGCCTACTGTGGCGATGCAATCTGAATCAGCATTTCTTTATGAAGCATGTGTGTTCACCTGCGTAACTGTGTAACTCGTTAGAATTTTTGCAAAATACTTGTATCCCGACAGATTTAACAAATCGTGCTTTGGGCACTGAAACCCGGGATCGAGCCAAGGACCTTTATATGTTCAGATTAACGCTCTCCCTACTGAGCTATTTCAGCTATCGGAAGAAGAGTGACAGCGGGATCTAGCAGTTCTTGCGCTTCGGTAAAACTGCTTTATTAGAGCTGTTGCACATTACTACATGTCTTTCACGCTGTTCCGGTTTTTTTGCAACGCCTACTGTCGCAATGCAATCTGAATCACCATTTCTTTATCAAGCAGGTGTGTTCACCTGCGTAACCGTTTCACTCGTTAGAATTATTGCGAAATACTTGTATACCGAGAGATTTAAAAATGTGTTTTGGACGCTGAAACCCGGGATCGAGCCAAGGACCTTTAGATGTTCATTTTAACGCTCTCCCAACTGAGCTATTTCAGCAGACGGGAGAAGAGTGACAGCGGGATATAGCAGTTCTTGCGCTTCGGTAAAACTGCTTTATTAGAGCTGTTGCGCATTACTACATGCCTTTCTCGCTGTTCCGGTTCTTTTGCAACGCCTACTGTCGCGATGAAATCTGAATCAGCATTCCTTTATCAAGCAGGTGTGTTCACCTGCGTAACCGTTTCACTCGTTAGAATTCTTGCAAAATACTTGTATACCGACAGATTCAACAAAAAAGTGCGTTGGACGCTGAAACCCGGGATCGAGCCAAGGACCACCTTTATGTGTTCAGATTAACGCTCTCCCTACTGAGCTATTTCAGCAATCGGAAGAAGAGTGACAGCGGGATCTAGCAGTTCTTGCGCTTCGGTAAAACTGCTTTATTAGAGCTGTTGCACATTACTACATGTCTTTCACGCTGTTCCGGTTTTTTTGCAACGCCTACTGTCGCGATGCAATCTGAATCAGCATTTCTTTATCAAGCAGGTGTGTTCAGCTGCGTAACCGTTTCACTCGTTGGAATTCTTGCAAAATACTTGTATACCGACAGATTTAACAAAAAAGTGCTTTGGACGCTGAAACCCGGGATCGAGCCAAGGACCTTTATATGTTCAGATTAATGCTCTCCCAACTGAGCTATTTCGGCAGACGGGAGAAGAGTGACAGCGGGATCTAGCAGTTCTTGCGCTTCGGTAAAACCGCTTTATTAGAGATTTTGCACATTACTACATGTCTTTCATGCTGTTCCGGTTCTTTTGCAACACCTACTGCCGCGATGCAATCTGAATCAGCATTTCTTTATCAAGCAGGTGTGTTTACCTACGTAACCGTTTCACTCGTTAGAATTCTTGCAAAATACTTGTATACCGACAGATTCAACAAAAAAGTGCGTTGGACGCTGAAACCCGGGATCGAGCCAAGGACCTTTATATGTTCATTTTAACGCTCTCCCAACTGAGCTATTTCGGCAGACGGGAGAAGAGTGACAGCGGGATTTAACAGTTCTTGCGTTTGGGTAAATTTCTTTATTAGAGCTGTTGCACATTACTACATGTCTTTCACGCTGTTCCGGTTCTTTTGCAACGCCTACTGTGGCGATGCAATCTGAATCAGCATTTCTTTATGAAGCATGTGTGTTCACCTGCGTAACTGTGTAACTCGTTAGAATTTTTGCAAAATACTTGTATACCGAGAGATTTAACAAAAAGTTCTCTGGACGCCGAAACCCGGGATCGAGCCAAGGACCTTTAGATTTTCAGTCTAACGCTCTCCGAACTGAGCTATTTCGGCATACGGGAGAAGAGTGAAAGCGGCATTTAACAGTTCTTGCGTTTCAGTAAAACTGCTTTATTAGTGCACATTCACTACATGTCTTTCACGCGGTTCTGGTTCTTTTGCAACGCCTACTGCCGCGATTCAATCTGATTCAGCATTTCTTTATCAAGCATGTGTCTTCACCTGCGTAACTGTTTAACTCGTTAGAATTCTTGCAAAATTCTTGTATACCGACAGATTTACCAAATCGTGCTTTGGACGACGAAACCCGGGATCGAGACAAGGACCTTTATATGTTCAGATTAATGCTCTCCCAACTGAGCTATTTCAGCAGACGGGAGAAGAGTGAAAGCGGGATCTAGCAGTTCTTGCGCTTCGGTAAAACGGCTTTATTAGAGCTGTTGCACATTACTACATGTCTTTCACGCTGTTCCGGTTCTTTTGCAACGCCTACTGTCGCGATGCAATCTGAATCAGCATTTCTTTATCAAGCAGGTGTGTTCACCTGCGTAACCGTTTCACTCGTTAGAATTATTGCGAAATACTTGTATACCAAGAGATTTAAAAATGTGTTTTGGACGCTGAAACCCGGGATCGAGCCAAGGACCTTTAGATGTTCATTTTAACGCTCTCCCAACTGAGCTATTTCGGCAGACGGAAGAAGAGTGACAGCGGGATTTAACAGTTCTTGCGTTTGGGTAAAATTGCTTTATTAGAGCTGTTGCACATTACTACATGTCTTTCACGCTGTTCCGGTTCTTTTGCAACGCCTACTGTCGCGATGCAATCTGAATCAGCATTTCTTTATCAAGCATGTGTGTTCACCTGCGTAACTGTGTAGAATTCTCGTTAGAATTCTTGCAAAATACTTGTATACCGACAGATTTAACAAATCGTGCTTTGGACGACGAAACCCGGGATCGAACCAAGGACCCCTATATGTTCAGATTAACGCTCTCCCTACTGAGCTATTTCAGCAGACGGGAGAAGAGTGAAAGCGGGATCTAGCAGTTCTTGCGCTTCGGTAAAACGGCTTTATTAGAGCTGTTGCGCATTACTACATGCCTTTCTCGCTGTTCCGGTTCTTTTGCAAGGATTACTGTCGCGATGAAATCTGAATCAGCATTCCTTTATCAAGCAGGTGTGTTCACCTGCGTAACCGTTGCACTCGTTAGAATTCTTGCAAAATACTTGTATACCGACAGATTCAACAAAAAAGTGCGTTGGACGCTGAAACCCGGGATCGAGCCAAGGACCTTTATATGTTCATTTTAACGCTCTCCCAACTGAGCTGTTTCGGCAGACGGAAGAAGAGTGACAGCGGGATTTAACAGTTCTTGCGTTTGGGTAAATTTCTTTATTAGAGCTGTTGCACATTACTACATGTCTTTCACGCTGTTCCGGTTCTTTTGCAACGCCTACTGTGGCGATGCAATCTGAATCAGCATTTCTTTATGAAGCATGTGTGTTCACCTGCGTAACTGTGTAACTCGTTAGAATTTTTGCAAAATACTTGTATACCGACAGATTTAACAAATCGTGCTTTGGACGACGAAACCCGGGATCGAGCCAAGGACCTTTATATGTTAAGATTAACGCTCTCCCAACTGAGCTATTTCAGCAGACGGGAGAAGTGTGACAGCGGGATCTAGCAGTTCTTGCGCTTCGGTAGAACTGCTTTATTAGAGCTGTTGCACATTACTACATGTATTTCACGCTGTTCCGGTTCTTTTGCAACGCCTAGTGTCGCGATGCAATCTGAATCAGCATTTCTTTATCAAGCAGGTGTGTTCAGCTGCGTAACCGTTTCACTCGTTAGAATTCTTGCAAAATACTTGTATACCGACAGATTTAACAAAAAAGTGCTTTGGACGCTGAAACCCGGGATCGAGCCAAGGACCTTCAGATGTTCAGTTTAACGCTCTCCCAACTGAGCTATTTCAGCAGACGGGAGAAGAGTGACAGCGGGATCTAGCAGTTCTTGCGCTTCGGTAAAACTGCTTTATTAGAGCTGTTGCACATTACTACATGCCTTTCACGCTGTTCCGGTTCGTTTGCAACGCCTACTGTCGCGATGCAATCTGAATCAGCATTCCTTTATCAAGCAGGTGTTTTCACCTGCGTAACCGTTTCACTCGTTAGAATTCTTGCAAAATACTTGTATACCGACAGATTTAACAAAAAAGTTCTTTGGACGCTGAAACCCGGGATCGAGCCAAGGACCTTTATATGTTCAGATTAACGCTCTCCCAACTCAGATATTTCAGCAGACGGGAGAAGAGTGACAGCGGGATTTAAGAGTTCTTGCGTTTCGGTAAAACCGCTTTATTAGAGCTGTTGCACATTATTACGTGTATTTCACGCTTTTCTGGTTCTTTTGCAATGCCTACTGCCGCGATTCAATCTGATTCAGCATTTCTTTATCAAGCATGTGTGTTCACCTGCGTAACTGTTTAACTCGTTAGAATTCTTGCAAAATACTTGTATACCGACAGATCTAACAAATCGTGCTTTGGACGACGAAACCCGGGATCGAGACAAGGACCTTTATATGTTCAGATTAATGCTCTCCCAACTGAGCTATTTCAGCAGACGGGAGAAGAGTGAAAGCGGGATCTAGCAGTTCTTGCGCTTCGGTAAAACGGCTTTATTAGAGCTGTTGCACATTACTACATGTCTTTCACGCTGTTCCGGTTCTTTTGCAACGCCTACTGTCGCGATGCAATCTGAATCAGCATTTCTTTATCAAGCAGGTGTGTTCACCTGCTTAACCGTTTCACTCGTTAGAATTCTTGCAAAATACTTGTATACCGAGAGATTTAACAAAAAAGTGCTTTGGACGCTGAAACCCGGGATCGAGCGAAGGACCTTTATGTGTTCAGATTAACGCTCTCCCTACCGAGCTATTTCAGCAATCGGAAGAAGAGTGACAGCGGGATCTAGCAGTTCTTGCGCTTCGGTAAAACTGCTTTATTAGAGCTGTTGCACATTACTACATGTCTTTCACGTGTTCCGGTTTTTTTGCAACGCCTACTGTCGCGATGCAATCTGAATCAGCATTTCTTTATCAAGCAGGTGTGTTCAGCTGCGTAACCGTTTCACTCGTTGGAATTCTTGCAAAATACTTGTATACCGACAGATTTAACAAAAAAGTGCTTTGGACGCTGAAACCCGGGATCGAGCCAAGGACCTTTATATGTTCAGATTAATGCTCTCCCAACTGAGCTATTTCAGCGGACGGGAGAAGAGTGACAGCGGGATCTAGCAGTTCTTGCGCTTCGGTAAAACCGCTTTATTAGAGATTTTGCACATTACTACATGTCTTTCATGCTGTTCCGGTTCTTTTGCAACGCCTACTGCCGCGATGCAATCTGAATCAGCATTTCTTTATCAAGCAGGTGTGTTCACCTGCGTAACCGTTTCACTCGTTAGAATTATTGCAAAATACTTGTATACCGACAGATTTAACAAAAATGTGCTTTGGACGCTGAAACCTGGGATCGAGCCAAGGACCTTTAGATGTTCAGTTTAAGGCTCTCCCAACTGCGCTATTTCGGCAGACGGGAGAAGAGTGACAGCGGGATTTAAGAGTTCTTGCGTTTCTGTAAAACCGCTTTATTAGAGCTGTTGCACATTATTACGTGTATTTCACGCTTTTCTGGTTCTTTTGCAATGCCTACTCCCGCGATGCAATCTGAGTCAGCATTTCTTTATCAAGCATGTGTGTTCACCTGCATAACCGTTTCACTCGTTAGAAGTATTGCAAAATACTTGTATACCGAGAGATTTAACAAAAAATTGCTCTGGACGCCGAAACCCGGGATCGAGTCAAGGACCTTTAGATTTTCAGTCTAACGCTCTCCCAACTGCGCTATTTCGGCAGACGGGAGAAGAGTGACAGCGGGATTTAAGAGTTCTTGCGTTTCGGTAAAACCGCTTTATTAGAGCTGTTGCACATTATTACGTGTATTTTACGCTTTTCTGGTTCTTTTGCAATGCCTACTCCCGCGATGCAATCTGAGTCAGCATTTCTTTATCAAGCATGTGTGTTCACCTGCATAACCGTTTCACTCGTTAGAAGTATTGCAAAATACTTGTATACCGAGAGATTTAACAAAAAATTGCTCTGGACGCCGAAACCCGGGATCGAGTCAAGGACCTTTAGATTTTCAGTCTAACGCTCTCCCAACTGCGCTATTTCGGCAGACGGGAGAAGAGTGACAGCGGGATTTAAGAGTTCTTGCGTTTCGGTAAAACCGCTTTATTAGAGCAGTTGCACATTATTACGTGTATTTCACGCTGTTCCGGTTCTTTTGCAACGCCTACTGCCGCGATGCAATCTGAATCAGCATTTCTTTATCAAGCATGTGTGTTCACCTGCGTAAACGTTTCACTCGTTAGAAGTATTGGAAAATACTTGTATACCGAGAGATTTAACAAAAAGTTCTCTGGACGCCGAAACCCGGGATCGAGCCAAGGACCTTTAGATTTTCAGTCTAATGCTCTCCGAACTGAGCTATTTCGGCATACGGGAGAAGAGTGAAAGCGGCATTTAACAGTTGTTGCGTTTCAGTAAAACTGCTTTATTAGGGCTGTTGCACATTACTACATGTCTTTCACGCGGTTCCGGTTCTTTTGCAAGCCTACTGCCGCCATGCAATCTGAATCAGCATTTCTTTATCAAGCATGTGTGTTCACCTGCGTAACCGTTTCACTCGTTAGAAATATTGAAAAATACTTGTATACCGAGAGATTTAACAAAAAGTTCTCTGGACGCCGAAACCCGGGATCGAGCCAAGGACCTTTAGATTTTCAGTCTAATGCTCTCCGAACTGAGCTATTTCGGCATACGGGAGAAGAGTGAAAGCGGCATTTAACAGTTGTTGCGTTTCAGTAAAACTGCTTTATTAGGGCTGTTGCACATTACTACATGTCTTTCACGCGGTTCCGGTTCTTTTGCAAGCCTACTGCCGCCATGCAATCTGAATCAGCATTTCTTTATCAAGCATGTGTGTTCACCTGCGTAACCGTTTCACTCGTTAGAAATATTGAAAAATACTTGTATACCGGCAGATTTGACAAATCGTGCTTTGAACGCCGAAACCCGGGATCGATATAAGGACCTTTATATGTTCAGTTTAACGCTCTCCCAACTGAGCTATTTCAGCAGACGGGAGAAGAGATACAGCGGGATCTAACAGTTCTTGCGCTTCGGTAAAACCGCTTTATTAAAGCTGTTGCTAATTATTACATGTCTTTCACGCTGTTCCGGTTCTTTCGCAATGCCTACTCCCGCGATGCAATCTGAATCAGCATTTCTTTATCAAGCATGTGTGTTTACCTACGTAACCGTTTCACTCGTTAGAATTATTGCAAAACACTTGTATAACGACGGATTTAACAAATCGTGCTTTGGACGCCGAAACCCGGATCCAGCCAAGAACCTTTAGATGTTCAGTTTAACGCTCTCCCAACTGAGCTATTTCGGCAGACGGGAGAAGAGTGACAGCGGGATTTAACAGTTCTTGCGTTTGGGTAAAATCGCTTTATTAGAGCTGTTGCACAAAATTACATGTCTTTCACGCTGTTCCGGTTTTTTTGCAACGCCTACTTCCGCGATGCAATCTGAACAAGCATTTCTTTATCAAGCATGTGTGTTCACCTGCGTAACCATTTCACTCGTTAGAAGTATTGCAAAATACTTGTATACCAAGAGATTTAACAAAAAAGTGCTCTGGACGCCGAAACCCGGAACGAGCCAAGGACCTTTAGATTTTCAGTCTAACGCTCTCCCAACTGAGCTATTTCGGCATACGGGAGAAGAGTGAAAGCGGCATTTAACAGTTCTTGCGTTTCGGTAAAACTGCATTATTAGGGCTGTTGCGCATTACTACATGTCTTTCACGCGGTTCCGGTTCTTTTGCAACGCCTACTGCCGCCATGCAATCGGAATCAGCATTTCTTTATCAAGCATGTGTGTTCACCTGCGTAACCGTTTCACTCGTTAGAATTTTTGCAAAATACTTGTATACCGACAGATTTAACAAATCGTGCTTTCAACGCCAAAACCCGGGGTCGATATAAGGACCTTTATATGTTCAGTTTAACGCTCTCTCAACTGGGCTATTTCAGCAGACGGGAGAAGAGAAACAGCGGGATCTAACAGTTCTTGCGCTTCGGTTAAACCGCTTTTTTAGAGCTTTTGCACATTACTACATGTCTTTCATGCTGTTCCGGTTCTTTTGCAACGCCGACTGCCGCGATGCAATCTGAATCAGCATTTCTTTATCAAGCATGTGTGTTCACCTGCGTAACCGTTTCACTCGTTAGAACTATTTCAAAATACTTGTGTACCGACAGATTCAACAAAAAAGTGCTTTGGACGCTGAAACCCGGGATCGAGCCAAGGACTTTTAGATGTTCAGTTTAACACTCTCCCAACTGCGCTATTTCGGCAGACGGGAGAAGAGTGACAGCGGAATTTAACAGTTCTTGCGTTTGGGTAAAATCGCTTTATTAGAGCTGTTGCGCATTCCTTCATGTCTTTCACGCTGTTCCGGTTCTTTTGCAAGGCCTACTGTCGCGATGCAATCTGAATCAGCATTTCTTTATCAAGCAGGTGTGTTCACCTGCGCAACCGTTTTACTCGTTAGAGATCTTGCAAAATACTTGTATACCGACAGATTTAACAAAAAAGTGCTTTAAACGCTGAAACCCGGGATCGAGCCAAGGACCTTTAGATATCTAAGTTCAGTTTAACGCTCTCCCAACTGAGCTATTTTGGCAGACGGGAGAAGAGTGACAGCGGGATTTAACAGTTCTTGCGTTTGGGTAAAATCGCTTTATTAGAGCTGTTGCACATTATTACATGTCTTTCACGCTGTTCCGGTTCTTTTGCAACGCCTACTGCCGCGATGCAATCTGAATCAGCATTTCTTTATCAAGCATGTGTGTTCACCTGCGTAACCGTTTCACTCGTTAGAAGTATTGCAAAATACTTGTATACCGAGAGATTTAAAAAAAGTGCTCTGGACGCGGAAACCCGGGATCGAGCCAAGGACCTTTAGATTTTCAATCTAACGCTCTCCGAACTGAGCTATTTCGGCATACGGGAGAAGTGTGAAGGCGACATTTAACAGTTTTTGCGTTTCGGTAAAACTGCTTTATTAGGGCTGTTGCACATTACTACATGTCTTTCACGTGGTTCCAGTTCTTTTGGAACGCCTACTGCCGCCATGCAATCTGAATCAGCATTTCTTTATCAAGCATGTGTGTTCACCTGCGTAACTGTTTAACTCGTTAGAATTCTTGCAAAATACTTGTATACCGACATTTTTAACAAATCGTGCTTTGGACGACGAAACCCGGGATCGAGCTAAGGACCTTTATATGTTCAGATTAACGCTCTCCCAACTGAGCTATTTCAGCAGACGGGAGAAGTGGGACAGCGGGATCTAGCAGTTCTTGCGCTTCGGTAGAACTGCTTTATTAGAGCTGTTGCACATTACTACATGTCTTTCACGCTGTTCCGGTTCTTTTGCAACGCCTAGTGTCGCGATGCAATCTGAATCAGCATTTCTTTATCAAGCAGGTGTGTTCAGCTGCGTAACCGTTTCACTCGTTAGAATTCTTGCAAAATACTTGTATACCGACAGATTTAACAAAAAAGTGCTTTGGACGCTGGAACCCGGGATCGAGCCAAGGACCTTTAGATGTTCAGTTTAACGCTCTCCCAACTGAGCTATTTCAGCAGACGGGAGAAGAGTGACAGCGGGATCTAGCAGTTCTTGCGCTTCGGTAAAACTGCTTTATTAGAGCTGTTGCACATTACTACATGCCTTTCACGCTGTTCCGGTTCTTTTGCAACGCCTACTGTCGCGATGCAATCTGAATCAGCATTCCTTTATCAAGCAGGTGTGTTCACCTGCGTAACCGTTTCACTCGTTATAATTCTTGCAAAATACTTGTATACCGACAGATTTAACAAAAAAGTGCTTTGGACGCTGAAACCCGCGATCGAGCCAAGGACCTTTATATGTTCAGATTAACGCTCTCCCAACTCAGATATTTCAGCAGACGGGAGAAGAGTGACAGCGGGATTTAAGAGTTCTTGCGTTTCGGTAAAACCGCTTTATTAGAGCTGTTGCACATTATTACGTGTATTTCACGCTTTTCTGGTTCTTTTGCAATGCCTACTGCCGCGATTCAATCTGATTCAGCATTTCTTTATCAAGCATGTGTGTTCACCTGCGTAACTGTTTAACTCGTTAGAATTCTTGCAAAATACTTGTATACCGACAGATTTAACAAATCGTGCTTTGGACGACGAAACCCGGGATCGAGACAAGGACCTTTATATGTTCAGATTAATGCTCTCCCAACTGAGCTATTTCAGCAGACGGGAGAAGAGTGACAGCGGGATCTAGCAGTTCTTGCGCTTCGGTAAAACTGCTTTATTAGAGCTGTTGCACATTATTACGTGTATTTCACGCTTTTCTGGTTCTTTTGCAACGCCTACTGTCGCGATGCAATCTGAATCAGCATTTCTTTATCAAGCAGGTGTGTTCACCTGCGTAACTGTTTAACTCGTTAGAATTCTTGCAAAATACTTGTATACCGACAGATTTAACAAATCGTGCTTTGGACGCTGAAACCCGGGATCGAGCGAAGGACCTTTATGTGTTCAGATTAACGCTCTCCCTACTGAGCTATTTCAGCAATCGGAAGAAGAGTGACAGCGGGATCTAGCAGTTCTTGCGCTTCGGTAAAACCGCTTTATTAGAGCTGTTGCACATTATTACGTGTATTTCACGCTTTTCTGGTTCTTTTTCAATGCCTACTGCCGCGATTCAATCTGATTCAGCATTTCTTTATCAAGCATGTGTGTTCACCTGCGTAACTGTTTAACTCGTTAGAATTCTTGCAAAATACTTGTATACCGACAGATTTAACAAATCGTGCTTTGGACGACGAAACCCGGGATCGAGACAAGGACCTTTATATGTTCAGATTAATGCTCTCCCAACTGAGCTATTTCAGCAGACGGGAGAAGAGTGACAGCGGGATCTAGCAGTTCTTGCGCTTCGGTAAAACTGCTTTATTAGAGCTGTTGCACATTACTACATGTCTTTCACGCTGTTCCGGTTTTTTTGCAATGCCTACTGCCGCGATTCAATCTGATTCAGCATTTCTTTATCAAGCATGTGTGTTCACCTGCGTAACTGTTTATCTCGTTAGAATTCTTGCAAAATACTTGTATACCGACAGATTTAACAAATCGTGCTTTGGACGCTGAAACCCGGGATCGAGCGAAGGACCTTTATGTGTTCAGATTAACGCTCTCCCTACTGAGCTATTTCAGCAATGGGAAGAAGAGTGACAGCGGGATCTAGCAGTTCTTGCGCTTCGGTAAAACTGCTTTATTAGAGCTGTTGCACATTACTACATGTCTTTCACGCTGTTCCGGTTTTTTTGCAACGCCTACTGTCGCGATGCAATCTGAATCAGCATTTCTTTATCAAGCAGGTGTGTTCAGCTGCGTAACCGTTTCACTCGTTGGAATTCTTGCAAAATACTTGTATACCGACAGATTTAACAAAAAAGTGCTTTGGACGCTGAAACCCGGGATCGAGCCAAGGACCTTTATATGTTCAGATTAATGCTCTCCCAACTGAGCTATTTCAGCAGACGGGAGAAGAGTGAAAGCGGGATCTAGCAGTTCTTGCGCTTCGGTAAAACGGCTTTATTAGAGCTGTTGCACATTACTACATGTCTTTCACGCTGTTCCGGTTCTTTTGCAACGCCTACTGTCGCGATGCAATCTGAATCAGCATTCCTTTATCAAGCAGGTGTGTTCACCTGCGTAACCGTTTCACTCGTTAGAATTCTTGCAAAATACTTGTATACCGACCGATTTAACAAAAAAGTGCGTTGGACGCTGAAACCCGGGATCGAGCCAAGGACCTTTATATGTTCAGATTAACGCTCTCCACCCTGAGATATTTCAGCAGACGGGAGAAGAGTGACAGCGGGATCTAGCAGTTCTTGCGCTTCGGTAAAACTGCTTTATTAAAGCTGTTGCACATTACTACATGTCTTTCCCGCTGTTCCGGTTCTTTTGCAACGCCTACTGTCGCGATGCAATCTGAATCAGCATTTCTTTATCAAGCAGGTGTGTTCACCTGCGTAACCGTTTCACTCGTTAGAATTATTGCGAAATACTTGTATACCGAGAGATTTAAAAATGTGTTTTGGACGCTGAAACCCGGGATCGAGCCAAGGACCTTTAGATGTTCATTTTAACGCTCTCCCAACTGAGCTATTTCGGCAGACGGAAGAAGAGTGACAGCGGGATTTAACAGTTCTTGCGTTTGGGTAAAATTGCTTTATTAGAGCTGTTGCACATTACTACATGTCTTTCACGCTGTTCCGGTTCTTTTGCAACGCCTACTGTCGCGATGCAATCTGAATCAGCATTTCTTTATCAAGCATGTTTGTTCACCTGCGTAACTGTGTAACTCGTTAGAATTCTTGCAAAATACTTGTATACCGACAGATTTAACAAATCGTGCTTTGGACGGCGAAACCCGGGATCGAGCCAAGGACCCATATATGTTCAGATTAACGCTCTCCCTACTGAGCTATTTCAGCAGACGGGAGAAGAGTGACAGCGGGATCTAGCAGTTCTTGCGCTTCGGTAAAACGGCTTTATTAGAGCTGTTGCACATTACTACATGTCTTTCACGCTGTTCCGGTTCTTTTGCAACGCCTACTGTCGCGATGCAATCTGAATCAGCATTTCTTTATCAAGCAGGTGTGTTCACCTGCGTAACCGTTTCACTCGTTAGAATTCTAGCAAAATACTTGTATACCGACAGATTTACAAAAAGGTGCTTTGGACGCTGAAACCCGTGATCGAGCGAAGGACCTTTATGTGTTCCGATTAACGCTCTCCCTACTGAGCTATTTCAGCAATCGGAAGAAGAGTGACAGCGGGATCTAGCAGTTCTTGCGCTTCGGTAAAACTGCTTTATTAGAGCTGTTGCACATTACTACATGTCTTTCACGCTGTTCCGGTTTTTTGCAACGCCTACTGTCGAGATGCAATCTGAATCAGCATTTCTTTATCAAGCAGGTGTGTTCAGCTGCGTAACCGTTTCACTCGTTAGAATTCTTCCAAAATACTTGTATACCGACAGATTTAACAAAAAAGTGCTTTGGACGCTGAAACCCGGGATCGAGCGAAGGACCTTTAGATGTTCAGATTAACGCTCTCCCTACTGAGCTATTTCGGCAGACGGGAGAAGAGTGACAGCGGGATCTAGCAGTTCTTGCGCTTCGGTAAAACGGCTTTATTAGAGCTGTTGCACATTACTACATGTCTTTCACGCTGTTCCGGTTCTTTTGCAACGCCTACTGTCGCGATACAATCTGAATCAGCATTTCTTTATCAAGCAGGTGTGTTCACCTGCGTAACCATTTCACTCGTTAGAATTCTTGCAAAATACTTGTATACCGACAGATTTATCAAAAAAGTGCTTTGGACGCTGAAACCCGGGATCGAGCGAAGGACCTTTATGTGTTCAGATTAACGCTCTCCCTACTGAGCTATTTCAGCAATCGGAAGAAGAGTGACAGCGGGATCTAGCAGTTCTTGCGCTTCGGTAAAACCGCTTTATTAGAGATTTTGCACATTACTACATGTCTTTCATGCTGTTCCGGTTCTTTTGCAACGCCTACTGCCGCGATGCAAACTGAATCAGCATTTCTTTATCAAGCATGTGTGTTCACCTGCATAACCGTTTCACTCGTTAGAAGTATTGCAAAATACTTGTATACCGAGAGATTTAACAAAAAATTGCTCTGGACGCCGAAACCCGGGATCGAGTCAAGGACCTTTAGATTTTCAGTCTAACGCTCTCCCAACTGCGCTATTTCGGCAGACGGGAGAAGAGTGACAGCGGGATTTAAGAGTTCTTGCGTTTCGGTAAAACCGCTTTATTAGAGCTGTTGCACATTATTACGTGTATTTTACGCTTTTCTGGTTCTTTTGCAATGCCAACTCCCGCGATGCAATCTGAGTCAGCATTTCTTTATCAAGCATGTGTGTTCACCTGCATAACCGTTTCACTCGTTAGAAGTATTGCAAAATACTTGTATACCGAGAGATTTAACAAAAAGTTCTCTGGACGCCGAAACCCGGGATCGAGCCAAGGACCTTTAGATTTTCAGTCTAATGCTCTCCGAACTGAGCTATTTCGGCATACGGGAGAAGAGTGAAAGCGGCATTTAACAGTTGTTGCGTTTCAGTAAAACTGCTTTATTAGGGCTGTTGCACATTACTACATGTCTTTCACGCGGTTCCGGTTCTTTTGCAAGCCTACTGCCGCCATGCAATCTGAATCAGCATTTCTTTATCAAGCATGTGTGTTCACCTGCGTAACCGTTTCACTCGTTAGAAATATTGAAAAATACTTGTATACCGGCAGATTTGACAAATCGTGCTTTGAACGCCGAAACCCGGGATCGATATAAGGACCTTTATATGTTCAGTTTAACGCTCTCCCAACTGAGCTATTTCAGCAGACGGGAGAAGAGAGACAGCGGGATCTAACAGTTCTTGCGCTTCGGTAAAACCGCTTTATTAAAGCTGTTGCTCATTATTACATGTCTTTCACGCTGTTCCGGTTCTTTCGCAATGCCTACTCCCGCGATGCAATCTGAATCAGCATTTCTTTATCAAGCATGTGTGTTTACCTACGTAACCGTTTCACTCGTTAGAATTATTGCAAAACACTTGTATAACGACGGATTTAACAAATCGTGCTTTGGACGCCGAAACCCGGATCCAGCCAAGAACCTTTAGATGTTCAGTTTAACGCTCTCCCAACTGCGCTATTTCGGCAGACGGGAGAAGAGTGACAGCGGAATTTAAGAGTTCTTGCGTTTCGGTAAAACCGCTTTATTAGAGCTGTTGCACAAAATTACATGTCTTTCACGCTGTTCCGGTTTTTTTGCAACGCCTACTTCCGCGATGCAATCTGAACAAGCATTTCTTTATCAAGCATGTGTGTTCACCTGCGTAACCATTTCACTCGTTAGAAGTATTGCAAAATACTTGTATACCAAGAGATTTAACAAAAAAGTGCTCTGGACGCCGAAACCCGGGATCGAGCCAAGGACCTTTAGATTTTCAGTCTAACGCTCTCCCAACTGAGCTATTTCGGCATACGGGAGAAGAGTGAAAGCGGCATTTAACAGTTCTTGCGTTTCAGTAAAACTGCATTATTAGGGCTGTTGCGCATTACTACATGTCTTTCACGCGGTTCCGGTTCTTTTGCAACGACTACTGCCGCCATGCAATCGGAATCAGCATTTCTTTATCAAGCATGTGTGTTCACCTGCGTAACCGTTTCACTCGTTAGAATTTTTGCAAAATACTTGTATACCGACAGATTTAACAAATCGTGCTTTCAACGCCAAAACCCGGGGTCGATATAAGGACCTTTATATGTTCAGTTTAACGCTCTCTCAACTGGGCTATATCAGCAGACGGGAGAAGAGAAACAGCGGGATCTAACAGTTCTTGCGCTTCGGTTAAACCGCTTTATTAGAGCTTTTGCACATTACTACATGTCTTTCATGCTGTTCCGGTTCTTTTGCAACGCCTAGTGTCGCGATGCAATCTGAATCAGCATTTCTTTATCAAGCATGTGTGTTCACCTGCGTAACCGTTTCACTCGTTAGAACTATTTCAAAATACTTGTGTACCGACAGATTCAACAAAAAAGTGCTTTGGACGCCGAAACACGGGATCGAGCCAAGGACTTTTAGATGTTCAGTTTAACACTCTCCCAACTGCGCTATTTCGGCAGACGGGAGAAGAGTGACAGCGGAATTTAACAGTTCTTGCGTTTGGGTAAAATCGCTTTATTAGAGCTGTTGCGCATTCCTTCATGTCTTTCACGCTGTTCCGGTTCTTTTGCAAGGCCTACTGTCGCGATGCAATCTGAATCAGCATTTCTTTATCAAGCAGGTGTGTTCACCTGCGCAACCGTTTTACTCGTTAGAGATCTTTCAAAATACTTGTATACCGACAGATTTAACAAAAAAGTGCTTTAAACGCTGAAACCCGGGATCGAGCCAAGGACCTTTAGATGTTCAGTTTAACGCTCTCCCAACTGAGCTATTTTGGCAGACGGGAGAAGAGTGACAGCGGGATTTAACAGTTCTTGCGTTTGGGTAAAATCGCTTTATTAGAGCTGTTGCACATTATTACATGTCTTTCACGCTGTTCCGGTTCTTTTGCAACGCCTACTGCCGCGATGCAATCTGAATCAGCATTTCTTTATCAAGCATGTGTGTTCACCTGCGTAACCGTTTCACTCGTTAGAATTCTTGCAAAATACTTGTGTACCGACAGATTCAAGAAAAAAGTGCTTTGGACGCCGAAACCCGGGATCGAGCCAAAGACTTTTAGATGTTCAGTTTAACACTCTTCCAACTGCGCTATTTCGGCAGACGGGAGAAGAGTGACAGCGGAATTTAACAGTTCTTGCGTTTGGGTAAAATCGCTTTATTAGAGCTGTTGCACATTACTTCATGTCTTTCACGCTGTTCCGTTTCTTTTGCAAGGCCTACTGTCGCGATGCAATCTGAATCAGCATTTCTTTATCAAGCAGATGTGTTCACCTGCGTAACCGTTTCACTCGTTATAATTCTTGCAAAATACTTGTATATCGACAGATTTAACAAAAAAGTGCTTTGGACGCTGAAACCCGGGATCGAGCCAAGGACCTTTAGATGTTCAGTTTAACGCTCTCCCAACTGAGCTATTTCGGCAGACGGGAGAAGAGTGACAGCGGGATTTAACAGTTCTTGCATTTGGGTAAAATCGCTTTATTAGAGCTGTTGCACATTATTACATGTCTTTCACGCTGTTCCGGTTCTTTTGCAACGCCTACTGCCGCGATGCAATCTGAATCAGCATTTCTTTATCAAGCATGTGTGTTCACCTGCGTAACCGTTTCACTCGTTAGAAGTATTGCAAAATACTTGTATACCGAGAGATTTAAAAAAAGTGCTCTGGACGCCGAAACCCAGGATCGAGCCAAGGACCTTCAGATGTTCAGTTTAACGCTCTCCTAACTGAGCTATTGCGGCAGACGGGAGAAAAGTGACAGCGGGATTTAACAGTTCTTGCGTTTCGGTAAAACCGCTTTATTAGAGCTGTTGCATATTAATACATGTCTTTCACGCTGTTCCGGTTTTTTTTTTGCAACGCCTACTGCCGCGATTCAATCTGATTCAGCATTTCTTTATCAATCATGTGTGTTCACCTGCGTAACCGTTTCACTCGTTAGAAGTATTGCAAAATACTTGTATAGCGACAGATTTAACAAATCGTGCTTTGGACGACGAAACCCGGGATCGAGCCAAGGACCTTTATATGTTCAGATTAACGCTCTCCCAACTGAGCTATTTCAGCAGACGGGAGAAGTGTGACAGCGGGATCTAGCAGTTCTTGCGCTTCGGTAAAACTGCTTTATTAGAGCTGTTGCACATTATTACGTGTATTTCACGCTTTTCTGGTTCTTTTGCAATGCCTACTCCCGCGATGCAATCTGAGTCAGCATTTCGTTATCAAGCATGTGTGTTCACCTGCATAACCGTTTCACTCGTTAGAAGTATTGCAAAATACTTGTATACCGAGAGATTTAACAAAAAATTGCTCTGGACGCCGAAACCCGGGATCGAGTCAAGGACCTTTAGATTTTCAGTCTAACGCTCTCCCAACTGCGCTATTTCGGCAGACGGGAGAAGAGTGACAGCGGGATTTAAGAGTTCTTGCGTTTCGGTAAAACCGCTTTATTAGAGCAGTTGCACATTATTACGTGTATTTCACGCTGTTCCGGTTCTTTTGCAACGCCTACTGCCGCGATGCAATCTGAATCAGCATTTCTTTATCAAGCATGTGTGTTCACCTGCGTAAACGTTTCACTCGTTAGAAGTATTGGAAAATACTTGTATACCGAGAGATTTAACAAAAGGTTCTCTGGACGCCGAAACCCGGGATCGAGCCAAGGACCTTTAGATTTTCAGTCTAATGCTCTCCGAACTGAGCTATTTCGGCATACGGGAGAAGAGTGAAAGCGGCATTTAACAGTTGTTGCGTTTCAGTAAAACTGCTTTATTAGGGCTGTTGCACATTACTACATGTCTTTCACGCGGTTCCGGTTCTTTTGCAAGCCTACTGCCGCCATGCAATCTGAATCAGCATTTCTTTATCAAGCATGTGTGTTCACCTGCGTAACCGTTTCACTCGTTAGAATTCTTGCAAAATACTTGTGTACCGACAGATTCAACAAAAAAGTGCTTTGGACGCCGAAACCCTGGATCGAGACAAGGACTTTTAGATGTTCAGTTTAACACTCTTCCAACTGCGCTATTTCGGCAGACGGGAGAAGAGTGACAGCAGAATTTAACAGTTCTTGCGTTTGGGTAAAATCGCTTTATTAGAGCTGTTGCACATTACTTCATGTCTTTCACGCTGTTCCGTTTCTTTTGCAAGGCCTACTGTCGCGATGCAATCTGAATCAGCATTTCTTTATCAAGCAGGTGTGTTCACCTGCGTAACCGTTTCACTCGTTAGAATTATTGCAAAACACTTGTATAACGACGGATTTAACAAATCGTGCTTTGGACGCCGAAACCCGGATCCAGCCAAGAACCTTTAGATGTTCAGTTTAACGCTCTCCCAACTGAGCTATTTCGGCAGACGGGAGAAGAGTGACAGCGGGATTTAACAGTTCTTGCGTTTGGGTAAAATCGCTTTATTAGAGCTGTTGCACAAAATTACATGTCTTTCACGCTGTTCCGGTTTTTTTGCAACGCCTACTTCCGCGATGCAATCTGAACAAGCATTTCTTTATCAAGCATGTGTGTTCACCTGCGTAACCATTTCACTCGTTAGAAGTATTGCAAAATACTTGTATACCAGAGATTTAACAAAAAAGTGCTCTGGACGCCGAAACCCGGGATCGAGCCAAGGACCTTTAGATTTTCAGTCTAACGCTCTCCCAACTGAGCTATTTCGGCATACGGGAGAAGAGTGAAAGCGGCATTTAACAGTTCTTGCGTTTCAGTAAAACTGCATTATTAGGGCTGTTGCGCATTACTACATGTCTTTCACGCGGTTCCGGTTCTTTTGCAACGCCTACTGCCGCCATGCAATCGGAATCAGCATTTCTTTATCAAGCATGTGTGTTCACCTGCGTAACCGTTTCACTCGTTAGAATTTTTGCAAAATACTTGTATACCGACAGATTTAACAAATCGTGCTTTCAACGCCAAAACCCGGGGTCGATATAAGGACCTTTATATGTTCAGTTTAACGCTCTCTCAACTGGGCTATATCAGCAGACGGGAGAAGAGAAACAGCGGGATCTAACAGTTCTTGCGCTTCGGTTAAACCGCTTTATTAGAGCTGTTGCACATTATTACATGTCTTTCACGCTGTTCCGGTTCTTTTGCAACGCCTACTGCCGCGATGCAATCTGAATCAGCATTTCTTTATCAAGCATGTGTGTTCACCTGCGTAACCGTTTCACTCGTTAGAATTCTTGCAAAATACTTGTGTACCGACAGATTCAAGAAAAAAGTGCTTTGGACGCCGAAACCCGGGATCGAGCCAAAGACTTTTAGATGTTCAGTTTAACACTCTTCCAACTGCGCTATTTCGGCAGACGGGAGAAGAGCGACAGCGGAATTTAACAGTTCTTGCGTTTGGGTAAAATCGCTTTATTAGAGCTGTTGCACATTACTTCATGTCTTTCACGCTGTTCCGTTTCTTTTGCAAGGCCTACTGTCGCGATGCAATCTGAATCAGCATTTCTTTATCAAGCAGATGTGTTCACCTGCGTAACCGTTTCAGTCGTTATAATTCTTGCAAAATACTTGTATATCGACAGATTTAACAAAAAAGTGCTTTGGACGCTGAAACCCGGGATCGAGCCAAGGACCTTTAGATGTTCAGTTTAACGCTCTCCCAACTGAGCTATTTCGGCAGACGGGAGAAGAGTGACAGCGGGATTTAACAGTTCTTGCATTTGGGTAAAATCGCTTTATTAGAGCTGTTGCACATTATTACATGTCTTTCACGCTGTTCCGGTTCTTTTGCAACGCCAACTGCCGCGATGCAATCTGAATCAGCATTTCTTTATCAAGCATGTGTGTTCACCTGCGTAACCGTTTCACTCGTTAGAAGTATTGCAAAATACTTGTATACCGAGAGATTTAAAAAAAGTGCTCTGGACGCCGAAACCCAGGATCGAGCCAAGGACCTTCAGATGTTCAGTTTAACGCTCTCCTAACTGAGCTATTGCGGCAGACGGGAGAAAAGTGACAGCGGGATTTAACAGTTCTTGCGTTTCGGTAAAACCGCTTTATTAGAGCTGTTGCATATTAATACATGTCTTTCACGCTGTTCCGGTTTTTTTTTTGCAACGCCTACTGCCGCGATTCAATCTGATTCAGCATTTCTTTATCAATCATGTGTGTTCACCTGCGTAACCGTTTCACTCGTTAGAAGTATTGCAAAATACTTGTATAGCGACAGATTTAACAAATCGTGCTTTGGACGACGAAACCCGGGATCGAGCCAAGGACCTTTATATGTTCAGATTAACGCTCTCCCAACTGAGCTATTTCAGCAGACGGGAGAAGTGTGACAGCGGGATCTAGCAGTTCTTGCGCTTCGGTAAAACTGCTTTATTAGAGCTGTTGCACATTACTACGTCTTTCACGCTGTTCCGGTTCTTTTGCAACGCCTACTGTCGCGATGCAATCTGAATCAGCATTTCTTTATCAAGCAGGTGTGTTCAGCTGCGTAACCGTTTCACTCGTTAGAATTCTTGCAAAATACTTGTGTACCGACAGATTCAACAAAAAAGTGCTTTGGACGCCGAAACCCTCGATCGAGCCAAGGACTTTTAGATGTTCAGTTTAACACTCTTCCAACTGCGCTATTTCGGCAGACGGGAGAAGAGTGACAGCAGAATTTAACAGTTCTTGCGTTTGGGTAAAATCGCTTTATTAGAGCTGTTGCACATTACTTCATGTCTTTCACGCTGTTCCGTTTCTTTTGCAAGGCCTACTGTCGCGATGCAATCTGAATCAGCATTTCTTTATCAAGCAGGTGTGTTCACCTGCGTAACCGTTTCACTCGTTAGAATTCTTGCAAAATACTTGTATACCGACAGATTTAACAAAAAAGTGCTTTGGACGCTGAAACCCGGGATCGAGCCAAGGACCTTTAGATGTTCAGTTTAACGCTCTCCCAACTGAGCTATTTCGGCAGACGGGAGAAGAGTGACAGCGGCATTTAACAGTTCTTGCGTTTGGGTAAAATCGCTTTATTAGAGCTGTTGCACATTATTACATGTCTTTCACGCTGTTCCGGTTCTTTTGCAACGACTACTGCCGCGATGCAATCTGAATCAGCATTTCTTTATCAAGCATGTGTGTTCATCTGCGTAACCGTTTCACTCGTTAGAAGTATTGCAAAATATTTGTATACCGAGAGATTTAAAAAAAGTGCTCTGGACGCCGAAACCCGGGATCGAGCCAAGGACCTTTAGATTTTCAGTCTAGCGCTCTCCGAACTGAGCTATTTCGGCAATCGGAAGAAGAGTGACAGCGGGATCTAGCAGTTCTTGCGCTTCGGTAAAACCGCTTTATTAGAGATTTTGCACATTACTACATGTCTTTCATGCTGTTCCGGTTCTTTTGCAACGCCTACTGCCGCGATGCAGTCTGAATCAGCATTTCTTTATCAAGCAGGTGTGTTCACCTGCGTAACCGTTTCACTCGTTAGAATTATTGCAAAATACTTGTATACCGACAGATTTAACAAAAATGTGCTTTGGACGCTGAAACCTGGGATCGAGCCAAGGACCTTTAGATGTTCAGTTTAAGGCTCTCCCAACTGCGCTATTTCGGCAGACGGGAGAAGAGTGACAGCGGGATTTAAGAGTTCTTGCGTTTCGGTAAAACCGCTTTATTAGAGCTGTTGCACATTATTACGTGTATTTCACGTTTTTCTGGTTCTTTTGCAATGCCTACTCCCGCGATGCAATCTGAGTCAGCATTTCTTTATCAAGCATGTGTGTTCACCTGCATAACCGTTTCACTCGTTAGAAGTATTGCAAAATACTTGTATACCGAGAGATTTAACAAAAAATTGCTCTGGACGCCGAAACCCGGGATCGAGTCAAGGACCTTTAGATTTTCAGTCTAACGCTCTCCCAACTGCGCTATTTCGGCAGACGGGAGAAGAGTGACAGCGGGATTTAGGAGTTCTTGCGTTTCGGTAAAACCGCTTTATTAGAGCAGTTGCACATTATTACGTGTATTTCACGCTGTTCCGGTTCTTTTGCAACGCCTACTGCCGCGATGCAATCTGAATCAGCATTTCTTTATCAAGCATGTGTGTTCACCTGCGTAAACGTTTCACTCGTTAGAAGTATTGGAAAATACTTGTATACCGAGAGATTTAACAAAAAGTTCTCTGGACGCCGAAACCCGGGATCGAGCCAAGGACCTTTAGATTTTCAGTCTAATGCTCTCCGAACTGAGCTATTTCGGCATACGGGAGAAGAGTGAAAGCGGCATTTAACAGTTGTTGCGTTTCAGTAAAACTGCTTTATTAGGGCTGTTGCACATTACTACATGTCTTTCACGCGGTTCCGGTTCTTTTGCAAGCCTACTGCCGCCATGCAATCTGAATCAGCATTTCTTTATCAAGCATGTGTGTTCACCTGCGTAACCGTTTCACTCGTTAGAATTCTTGCAAAATACTTGTGTACCGACAGATTCAACAAAAAAGTGCTTTGGACGCCGAAACCCTGGATCGAGACAAGGACTTTTAGATGTTCAGTTTAACACTCTTCCAACTGCGCTATTTCGGCAGACGGGAGAAGAGTGACAGCAGAATTTAACAGTTCTTGCGTTTGGGTAAAATCGCTTTATTATAGCTGTTGCACATTACTTCATGTCTTTCACGCTGTTCCGTTTCTTTTGCAAGGCCTACTGTCGCGATGCAATCTGAATCAGCATTTCTTTATCAAGCAGGTGTGTTCACCTGCGTAACCGTTTCACTCGTTAGAATTCTTGCAAAATACTTGTATACCGACAGATTTAACAAAAAAGTGCTTTGGACTCTGAAACCCGGGATCGAGCCAAGGACCTTTAGATGTTCAGTTTAACGCTCTCCCAACTGAGCTATTTCGGCAGACGGGAGAAGAGTGACAGCGGCATTTAACAGTTCTTGCGTTTGGGTAAAATCGCTTTATTAGAGCTGTTGCACATTATTACATGTCTTTCACGCTGTTCCGGTTCTTTTGCAACGCCTACTGCCGCGATGCAATCTGAATCAGCATTTCTTTATCAAGCATGTGTGTTCATCTGCGTAACCGTTTCACTCGTTAGAACTATTGCAAAATATTTGTATACCGAGAGATTTAAAAAAAGTGCTCTGGACGCCGAAACCCGGGATCGAGCCAAGGACCTTTAGATTTTCAGTCTAGCGCTCTCCGAACTGAGCTATTTCGGCAATCGGAAGAAGAGTGACAGCGGGATCTAGCAGTTCTTGCGCTTCGGTAAAACCGCTTTATTAGAGATTTTGCACATTACTACATGTCTTTCATGCTGTTCCGGTTCTTTTACAACGCCTACTGCCGCGATGCAATCTGAATCAGCATTTCTTTATCAAGCAGGTGTGTTCACCTGCGTAACCGTTTCACTCGTTAGAATTATTGCAAAATACTTGTATACCGACAGATTTAACAAAAATGTGCTTTGGACGCTGAAACCTGGGATCGAGCCAAGGACCTTTAGATGTTCAGATTAACGCTCTCCCAACTGAGCTATTTCAGCAGACGGGAGAAGTGTGACAGCGGGATCTAGCAGTTCTTGCGCTTCGGTAAAACTGCTTTATTAGAGCTGTTGCACATTACTACGTCTTTCACGCTGTTCCGGTTCTTTTGCAACGCCTACTGTCGCGATGCAATCTGAATCAGCATTTCTTTATCAAGCAGGTGTGTTCAGCTGCGTAACCGTTTCACTCGTTAGAATTCTTGCAAAATACTTGTGTACCGACAGATTCAACAAAAAAGTGCTTTGGACGCCGAAACCCTGGATCGAGCCAAGGACTTTTAGATGTTCAGTTTAACACTCTTCCAACTGCGCTATTTCGGCAGACGGGAGAAGAGTTAAAGCAGCATTTAACAGTTCTTGCGTTTCGGTAAAACTGCTTTATTAGGGCTGTTGCACATTACTACATGTCTTTCACGTGGTTCCAGTTCTTTTGGAACGCCTACTGCCGCCATGCAATCTGAATCAGCATTTCTTTATCAAGCATGTGTGTTCACCTGCGTAACTGTTTAACTCGTTAGAATTCTTGCAAAATACTTGTATACCGACAGATTTAACAAATCGTGCTTTGGACGACGAAACCCGTGATCGAGCTAAGGACCTTTATATGTTCAGATTAACGCTCTCCCAACTGAGCTATTTCAGCAGACGGGAGAAGTGGGACAGCGGGATCTAGCAGTTCTTGCGCTTCGGTAAAACTTCTTTATTAGAGCTGTTGCACATTACTGCATGTCTTTCACGCTGTTCCGGTTCTTTTGCAACGCCTACTGTCGCGATGCAATCTCAATCAGCATTTCTTTATCAAGCAGGTGTGTTCAGCTGCGTAACCGTTTCACTCGTTAGAATTCTTGCAAAATACTTGTGTACCGACAGATTCAAGAAAAAAGTGCTTTGGACGCCGAAACCCGGGATCGAGCCAAAGACTTTTAGATGTTCAGTTTAACACTCTTCCAACTGCGCTATTTCGGCAGACGGGAGAAGAGTGACAGCGGAATTTAACAGTTCTTGCGTTTGGGTAAAATCGCTTTATTAGAGCTGTTGCACATTACTTCATGTCTTTCACGCTGTTCCGTTTCTTTTGCAAGGCCTACTGTCGCGATGCAATCTGAATCAGCATTTCTTTATCAAGCAGATGTGTTCACCTGCGTAACCGATTCACTCGTTATAATTCTTGCAAAATACTTGTATATCGACAGATTTAACAAAAAAGTGCTTTGGACGCTGAAACCCGGGATCGAGCCAAGGACCTTTAGATGTTCAGTTTAACGCTCTCCCAACTGAGCTATTTCGGCAGACGGGAGAAGAGTGACAGCGGGATTTAACAGTTCTTGCGTTTGGGTAAAATCGCTTTATTAGAGCTGTTGCACATTATTACATGTCTTTCACGCTGTTCCGGTTCTTTTGCAACGCCTACTGCCGCGATGCAATCTGAATCAGCATTTTTTTATCAAGCATGTGTGTTCACCTGCGTAACCGTTTCACTCGTTAGAAGTATTGCAAAATACTTGTATACCGAGAGATTTAAAAAAAGTGCTCTGGACGCCGAAACCCAGGATCGAGCCAAGGACCTTCAGATGTTCAGTTTAACGCTCTCCTAACTGAGCTATTGCGGCAGACGGGAGAAAAGTGACAGCGGGATTTAACAGTTCTTGCGTTTCGGTAAAACCGCTTTATTAGAGCTGTTGCATATTAATACATGTCTTTCACGCTGTTCCGGTTTTTTTTTGCAACGCCTACTGCCGCGATTCAATCTGATTCAGCATTTCTTTATCAATCATGTGTGTTCACCTGCGTAACCGTTTCACTCGTTAGAAGTATTGCAAAATACTTGTATAGCGACAGATTTAACAAATCGTGCTTTGGACGACGAAACCCGGGATCGAGCCAAGGACCTTTATATGTTCAGATTAACGCTCTCCCAACTGAGCTATTTCAGCAGACGGGAGAAGTGTGACAGCGGGATCTAGCAGTTCTTGCGCTTCGGTAAAACTGCTTTATTAGAGCTGTTGCACATTACTACGTCTTTCACGCTGTTCCGGTTCTTTTGCAACGCCTACTGTCGCGATGCAATCTGAATCAGCATTTCTTTATCAAGCAGGTGTGTTCAGCTGCGTAACCGTTTCACTCGTTAGAATTCTTGCAAAATACTTGTGTACCGACAGATTCAACAAAAAAGTGCTTTGGACGCCGAAACCCTGGATCGAGCCAAGGACTTTTAGACGTTCAGTTTAACACTCTTCCAACTGCGCTATTTCGGCAGACGGGAGAAGAGTGACAGCAGAATTTAACAGTTCTTGCGTTTGGGTAAAATCACTTTATTAGAGCTGTTGCACATTACTTCATGTCTTTCACGCTGTTCCGTTTCTTTTGCAAGGCCTACTGTCGCGATGCAATCTGAATCAGCATTTCTTTATCAAGCAGGTGTGTTCACCTGCGTAACCGTTTCACTCGTTAGAATTCTTGCAAAATACTTGTATACCGACAGATTTAACAAAAAAGTGCTTTGGACGCTGAAACCCGGGATCGAGCCAAGGACCTTTAGATGTTCAGTTTAACGCTCTCCCAACTGAGCTATTTCGGCAGACGGGAGAAGAGTGACAGCGGCATTTAACAGTTCTTGCGTTTGGGTAAAATCGCTTTATTAGAGCTGTTGCACATTATTACATGTCTTTCACGCTGTTCCGGTTCTTTTGCAACGCCTACTGCCGCGATGCAATCTGAATCAGCATTTCTTTATCAAGCATGTGTGTTCATCTGCGTAACCGTTTCACTCGTTAGAAGTATTGCAAAATATTTGTATACCGAGAGATTTAAAAAAAGTGCTCTGGACGCCGAAACCCGGGATCGAGCCAAGGACCTTTAGATTTTCAGTCTAGCGCTCTCCGAACTGAGCTATTTCGGCATACGGGAGAAGAGTGAAGGCGGCATTTAACAGTTCTTGCGTTTCGGTAAAACTGCTTTATTAGGGCTGTTGCACATTACTACATGTCTTTCACGCGGTTCCGGTTCTTTTGGAACGCCTACTGCCGCCATGCTATCTAAATCAGCATTTCTTTATCAAGCATGTGTGTTCACCTGCGTAACTGTTTAACTCGTTAAAATTCGTGCAAAATACTTGTATACCGACAGATTTAACAAATCGTGCTTTGGACGACGAAACTCGGGATCGAGCCAAGGACCTTTATATGTTCAGATTAACGCTCTCCCAACTGAGCCATTTCAGCAGACGCGAGAAGTGTGACAGCAAGATCTAGCAGTTCTTGCGCTTCGGTAAAACTGCTTTATTAGAGCTGTTGCACATTACCACATGTCTTTTACGCTGTTCCGGTTCTTTTGCAACGCCTACTGTCGGGATGCAATCTGAATCAGCATTTCCTTATCAAGCAGGTGTGATCACCTGCGTAACCGTTTCACTCGTTAGAATTATTGCGAAATACTGGTATACCGAGAGATTTAAAAAAAAGTGCTTTGGACGCTGAAACCCGGGATCGAGCCAAGGACTTTTAGATGTTCAGTTTAACACTTTCCCAACTGCGCTATTTCGGCAGACGGGAGAAGAGTGACAGCGGAATTTAACAGTTCTTGCGTTTGGGTAAAATCGCTTTATTAGAGCTCTTGCACATTACTTCATGTCTTTCACGCTGTTCCGGTTCTTTTGCAAGGCCTACTGTCGCGATGCAATCTGAATCATCATTTCTTTATCAAGCAGGTGTGTTCACCTGCGTAACCGTTTCACTCGTTAGAATTCTTGCAAAATACTTGTATACCGACAGATTTAACAAAAAAGTGCTTTGGACGCTGAAACCCGGGATCGAGCCAAGGACCTTTAGATGTTCCGTTTAACGCTCTCCCAACTGAGCTATTTCCGCAGACGGGAGAAGAGTGACAGCGGGATTTAACAGTTCTTGCGTTTGGGTAAAATCGCTTTATTAGAGCTGTTGCACATTATTACATGTCTTTCACGCTGTTCCGGTTCTTTTGCAACGCCTACTGCCTCGATGCAATCTGAATCAGCATTTCTTTATCGAGCATATGTGTTCACCTGTGTAACCGTTTCACTCGTTAGAAGTATTGCAAAATACTTGTATACCGAGAGATTTAAAAAAAGTGCTCTGGGCGCGGAAACCCGGGATCGAGCCAAGGACCTTCAAATTTTCAATCTAGCGCTCTCCGAACTGAGCTATTTTGGCAAACGGGAGAAGTGTGAAGGCGGCATTTAACAGTTCTTGCGTTTCGGTAAAACTGCTTTATTAGGGCTGTTGCACATTACTACATGTCTTTCACGTGGTTCCAGTTCTTTTGGAACGCCTACTGCCGCCATGCAATCTGAATCAGCATTTCTTTATCAAGCATGTGTGTTCACCTGCGTAACTGTTTAACTCGTTAGAATTCTTGCAAAATACTTGTATACCGACAGATTTAACAAATCGTGCTTTGGACGACGAAACCCGTGATCGAGCTAAGGACCTTTATATGTTCAGATTAACGCTCTCCCAACTGAGCTATTTCAGCAGACGGGAGAAGTGGGACAGCGGGATCTAGCAGTTCTTGCGCTTCGATAAAACTTCTTTATTAGAGCTGTTGCACATTACTGCATGTCTTTCACGCTGTTCCGGTTCTTTTGCAACGCCTACTGTCGCGATGCAATCTCAATCAGCATTTCTTTATCAAGCAGGTGTGTTCAGCTGCGTAACCGTTTCACTCGTTAGAATTCTTGCAAAATACTTGTGTACCGACAGATTCAAGAAAAAAGTGCTTTGGACGCCGAAACCCGGGATCGAGCCAAAGACTTTTAGATGTTCAGTTTAACACTCTTCCAACTGCGCTATTTCGGCAGACGGGAGAAGAGTGACAGCGGAATTTAACAGTTCTTGCGTTTGGGTAAAATCGCTTTATTAGAGCTGTTGCACATTACTTCATGTCTTTCACGCTGTTCCGTTTCTTTTGCAAGGCCTACTGTCGCGATGCAATCTGAATCAGCATTTCTTTATCAAGCAGATGTGTTCACCTGCGTAACCGATTCACTCGTTATAATTCTTGCAAAATACTTGTATATCGACAGATTTAACAAAAAAGTGCTTTGGACGCTGAAACCCGGGATCGAGCCAAGGACCTTTAGATGTTCAGTTTAACGCTCTCCCAACTGAGCTATTTCGGCAGACGGGAGAAGAGTGACAGCGGGATTTAACAGTTCTTGCGTTTGGGTAAAATCGCTTTATTAGAGCTGTTGCACATTATTACATGTCTTTCACGCTGTTCCGGTTCTTTTGCAACGCCTACTGCCGCGATGCAATCTGAATCAGCATTTTTTTATCAAGCATGTGTGTTCACCTGCGTAACCGTTTCACTCGTTAGAAGTATTGCAAAATACTTGTATACCGAGAGATTTAAAAAAAGTGCTCTGGACGCCGAAACCCAGGATCGAGCCAAGGACCTTCAGATGTTCAGTTTAACGCTCTCCTAACTGAGCTATTGCGGCAGACGGGAGAAAAGTGACAGCGGGATTTAACAGTTCTTGCGTTTCGGTAAAACCGCTTTATTAGAGCTGTTGCATATTAATACATGTCTTTCACGCTGTTCCGGTTTTTTTTTTGCAACGCCTACTGCCGCGATTCAATCTGATTCAGCATTTCTTTATCAATCATGTGTGTTCACCTGCGTAACCGTTTCACTCGTTAGAAGTATTGCAAAATACTTGTATAGCGACAGATTTAACAAATCGTGCTTTGGACGACGAAACCCGGGATCGAGCCAAGGACCTTTATATGTTCAGATTAACGCTCTCCCAACTGAGCTATTTCAGCAGACGGGAGAAGTGTGACAGCGGGATCTAGCAGTTCTTGCGCTTCGGTAAAACTGCTTTATTAGAGCTGTTGCACATTACTACGTCTTTCACGCTGTTCCGGTTCTTTTGCAACGCCTACTGTCGCGATGCAATCTGAATCAGCATTTCTTTATCAAGCAGGTGTGTTCAGCTGCGTAACCGTTTCACTCGTTAGAATTCTTGCAAAATACTTGTGTACCGACAGATTCAACAAAAAAGTGCTTTGGACGCCGAAACCCTGGATCGAGCCAAGGACTTTTAGACGTTCAGTTTAACACTCTTCCAACTGCGCTATTTCGGCAGACGGGAGAAGAGTGACAGCAGAATTTAACAGTTCTTGCGTTTGGGTAAAATCACTTTATTAGAGCTGTTGCACATTACTTCATGTCTTTCACGCTGTTCCGTTTCTTTTGCAAGGCCTACTGTCGCGATGCAATCTGAATCAGCATTTCTTTATCAAGCAGGTGTGTTCACCTGCGTAACCGTTTCACTCGTTAGAATTCTTGCAAAATACTTGTATACCGACAGATTTAACAAAAAAGTGCTTTGGACGCTGAAACCCGGGATCGAGCCAAGGACCTTTAGATGTTCAGTTTAACGCTCTCCCAACTGAGCTATTTCGGCAGACGGGAGAAGAGTGACAGCGGCATTTAACAGTTCTTGCGTTTGGGTAAAATCGCTTTATTAGAGCTGTTGCACATTATTACATGTCTTTCACGCTGTTCCGGTTCTTTTGCAACGCCTACTGCCGCGATGCAATCTGAATCAGCATTTCTTTATCAAGCATGTGTGTTCATCTGCGTAACCGTTTCACTCGTTAGAAGTATTGCAAAATATTTGTATACCGAGAGATTTAAAAAAAGTGCTCTGGACGCCGAAACCCGGGATCGAGCCAAGGACCTTTAGATTTTCAGTCTAACGCTCTCCGAACTGAGCTATTTCGGCATACGGGAGAAGAGTGAAGGCGGCATTTAACAGTTCTTGCGTTTCGGTAAAACTGCTTTATTAGGGCTGTTGCACATTACTACATGTCTTTCACGCGGTTCCGGTTCTTTTGGAACGCCTACTGCCGCCATGCTATCTAAATCAGCATTTCTTTATCAAGCATGTGTGTTCACCTGCGTAACTGTTTAACTCGTTAAAATTCGTGCAAAATACTTGTATACCGACAGATTTAACAAATCGTGCTTTGGACGACGAAACTCGGGATCGAGCCAAGGACCTTTATATGTTCAGATTAACGCTCTCCCAACTGAGCCATTTCAGCAGACGCGAGAAGTGTGACAGCGGGATCTAGCAGTTCTTGCGCTTCGGTAAAACTGCTTTATTAGAGCTGTTGCACATTACTACATGTCTTTTACGCTGTTCCGGTTCTTTTGCAACGCCTACTGTCGGGATGCAATCTGAATCAGCATTTCCTTATCAAGCAGGTGTGTTCAGCTGCGTAACCGTTTCACTCGTTAGAATTCTTGCAAAATACTTGTATACCGACAGATTTAACAAAAAAGTGCTTCGGACGCTGAAACCCGGGATCGAGCCAAGGACCTTTATATGTTCAGATTAACGCTCTCCCAACTGAGCTATTTCAGCAGACGGGAGAAAAGTGACAGCAGGATCTAGCAGTTCTTGCGCTTCGGTAAAACTGCTTTATTAGAGCTGTTGCACATTACTACATGTCTTTCACGCTGTTCCGGTTCTTTTGCAACGCCTACTGTCGGGATGCAATCTGAATCGGTATTTCTTTATCAAGCAGGTGTGATCACCTGCGTAACCGTTTCACTCGTTAGAATTATTGCGAAATACTGGTATACCGAGAGATTTAAAAAAAAGTGCTTTGGACGCTGAAACCCGGGATCGAGCCAAGGACCTTTAGATATTCAGTTTAACGCTCTCCCAACTGAGCTATTTCGGCAGACGGGAGAAGAGTGACAGCGGGATTTAACAGTTCTTGCGTTTGGATAAAATCGCTTTATTAGAGCTGTTGCACAATATTACATGTCTTTCACGCAGTTCCTGTTCTTTTGCAACGCCTACTGCCGCCATACAATCTGAATCAGCATTTCTTTATCAAGCATGTGTGTTCACCTGCGTAACCGTTTCACTCGTTAGAATTATTGCGAAATACTTGTGTACCGACAGATTCAACAAAAAAGTGCTTTGGACGCCGAAACCCGGGATCGAGCCAAGGACTTTTAGATGTTCAGTTTAACACTTTCCCAACTGCGCTATTTCGGCAGACGGGAGAAGAGTGACAGCGGAATTTAACAGTTCTTGCGTTTGGGTAAAATCGCTTTATTAGAGCTCTTGCACATTACTTCATGTCTTTCACGCTGTTCCGGTTCTTTTGCAAGGCCTACTGTCGCGATGCAATCTGAATCAGCATTTCTTTATCAAGCAGGTGTGTTCACCTGCGTAACCGTTTCACTCGTTAGAATTCTTGCAAAATACTTGTATACCGACAGATTTAACAAAAAAGTGCTTTGGACGCTGAAACCCGGGATCGAGCCAAGGACCTTTAGATGTTCCGTTTAACGCTCTCCCAACTGAGCTATTTCCGCAGACGGGAGAAGAGTGACAGCGGGATTTAACAGTTCTTGCGTTTGGGTAAAATCGCTTTATTAGAGCTGTTGCACATTATTACATGTCTTTCACGCTGTTCCGGTTCTTTTGCAACGCCTACTGCCTCGATGCAATCTGAATCAGCATTTCTTTATCGAGCATATGTGTTCACCTGTGTAACCGTTTCACTCGTTAGAAGTATTGCAAAATACTTGTATACCGAGAGATTTAAAAAAAGTGCTCTGGGCGCGGAAACCCGGGATCGAGCCAAGGACCTTCAAATTTTCAATCTAGCGCTCTCCGAACTGAGCTATTTTGGCAAACGGGAGAAGTGTGAAGGCGGCATTTAACAGTTCTTGCGTTTCGGTAAAACTGCTTTATTAGGGCTGTTGCACATTACTACATGTCTTTCACGCGGTTCCGGTTCTTTTGGAACGCCTACTGCCGCCATGCAATCTGAATGAGCATTTCTTTATCAAGCATGTGTGTTCACCTGCGTAACTGTTTAACTCGTTAGAATTCTTGCAAAATACTTGTATACCGACAGATTTAACAAATCGTGCTTTGGACGCCGAAACCCGGGATCGAGCCAAGGATCTTTATATGTTAAGATTAACGCTCTCCCAACTGAGCTATTTCAGCAGACGGGAGAAGTGTGACAGCGGTATCTAGCAGTTCTTGCGCTTCGGTAAAACTGCTTTATTAGGGCTGTTGCACATTACTACATGTCTTTCACGCGGTTCCGGTTCTTTTGGAACGCCTACTGCCGCCATGCAATCTAAATCAGCATTTCTTTATCAAGCATGTGTGTTCACCTTCGTAACTGTTTAACTCGTTAGAATTCGTGCAAAATACTTGTATACCGACAGATTTAACAATAAGTGCTTTGGACGCCGAAACCCGGGATCGAGCCAAGGACTTTTAGATGTTCAGTTTAACACTCTCCCAACTGAGCTATTTCGTCAGACAGGAGAAGAGTGACAGCGGGATTTAACAGTTCTTGCGTTTGGGTAAAATCGCTTCATTAGAGCTGTTGCACAATATTACATGTCTTTCACGCAGTTCCGGTTCTTTTGCAACGCCTACTGCCGCCATGCAATCTGAATCATCATTTCTTTATCAAGCATGTGTGTTCACCTGCGTAACTGTTTAACTCGTTAGAATTCGTGCAAAATACTTGTATACCGACAGATTTAACAATAAGTGCTTTGGACGCCGAAACCCGGGATCGAGCCAAGGACTTTTAGATGTTCAGTTTAACACTCTCCCAACTGAGCTATTTCGTCAGACAGGAGAAGAGTGACAGCGGGATTTAACAGTTCTTGCGTTTGGGTAAAATCGCTTCATTAGAGCTGTTGCACAATATTACATGTCTTTCACGCAGTTCCGGTTCTTTTGCAAGGCCTACTGTCGCGATGCAATCTGAATCAGCATTTCTTTATCAAGCAGGTGTGTTCACCTGCGTAACCGTTTCACTCGTTAGAATTCTTGCAAAATACTTGTATACCGACAGATTTAACAAAAAAGTGCTTTGGACGCTGAAACCCGGGATCGAGCCAAGGACTTTTAGATGTTCAGTTTAACACTCTCCCAACTGAGCTATTTCGTCAGACGGGAGAAGAGTGACAGCGGGATTTAACAGTTCTTGCGTTTGGGTAAAATCGCTTCATTAGAGCTGTTGCACAATATTACATGTCTATCACGCAGTTCCGGTTCTTTTGCAACGCCTACTGCCGCCATGCAATCTGAATCATCATTTCTTTATCAAGCATGTGTGTTCACCTGCGTAACCGTTTCACTCGTTAGAATTATTGCAAAATACTTGTATATCTGCAGATTTAACGAATCTTGCTTTGAACGCCGAAACCCGGGATCGATATAAGAACCTTTAGATGTTCAGTTCAACGCTCTCCCAACTGAGCTATTTCAGCAGACGGGAGAAGAGAGACAGCGGGATCTAACAGTTCTTGCGCTTCGGTAAAACCGCTTTATTGGAGCTTTTGCACAATACTACATGTCTCTCATGCTGTTCCGGTTCTTTTGCAACGCCTGCTGTCGCGATGCAATCTTAATCAGCATTTCTTTATCAAGCAGGTGTGTTCAGCTGCGTAACCGTTTCACTCGTTAGAATTCTTGCAAAATACTTGTATACCGACAGATTTAACAAAAAAGTGCTTCGGACGCTGAAACCCGGGATCGAGCCAAGGACCTTTATATGTTCAGATTAACGCTCTCCCAACTGAGCTATTTCAGCAGACGGGAGAAAAGTGACAGCAGGATCTAGCAGTTCTTGCGCTTCGGTAAAACTGCTTTATTAGAGCTGTTGCACATTACTACATGTCTTTCACGCTGTTCCGGTTCTTTTGCAACGCCTACTGTTGCGATGCAATCTGAATCAGCATTTCTTTTTCAAGCACGTGTGTTCACCTGCGTAACCGTTTCACTCGTTAGAATTATTGCGAAATACTTGTATACCGACAGATTTAACAAAAAAGTGCTTTGGACGCTGAAACCCGGGATCGAGCCAAGGACCTTTAGATGTTCAGTTTAACGCTCTCCCAACTGCGCTATTTCGGCAGACGGGAGAAGAGTGACAGCGGGATTTAAGAGTTCTTGCGTTCCGGTAAAACCGCTTTGTTAGAGCTGTTGCACATTATTACGTGTATTTCACGCTGTTCCGGTTCTTTTGCAATGCCTACTCCCGCGATGCAATCTGAATCAGCATTTCTTTATCAAGCATGTGTGTTCACCTGCGTAACCGTTTCACTCCTCAGAATTGATGCAAAATACTTGTATACCGAAAGATTTACCAAAAAATTGCTTTGGACGCAGAAACCCGGGATCGAGCCAAGGACCTTTAGATGTTCAGTTTAACGCTCTCCCAACTGCGCTATTTCGGCATACGGGAGAAGAGTGACAGCGGGATTTAAGAGTTCTTGCGTTTCGGTAAAACCGCTTTATTAGAGCTGTTGCACATTATTGCGAGTATTTCACGCTGTTCAGGTTCTTTTGCAATGCCTACTCCCGCGATGCAATCTGAATCAGCATTTCTTCATCAAGCATGTGTGTTCACCTGCGTAACCGTTTCACTCCTCAGAATTGATGCAAAATACTTGTACACCGAAAGATTTACCAAAAAATTGCTTTGGACGCAGAAACCCGGGATCGAGCCAAGGACCTTTAGATGTTCAGTTTAACGCTCTCCCAACAGCGCTATTTCGGCATACGGGAGAAGAGTGACAGCGGGATTTAAGAGTTCTTGCGTTTCGGTAAAACCGCTTTATTAGAGCTGTTGCACATTATTGCGAGTATTTCACGCTGTTCAGGTTCTTTTGCAATGCCTACTCCCGCGATGCAATCTGAATCAGCATTTCTTTATCAAGCATGTGTGTTCACCTGCGTAACCGTTTCACTCCTCAGAATTGATGCAAAATACTTGTATACCGAAAGATTTACCAAAAAATTGCTTTGGACGCAGAAACCCGGGATCGAGCCAAGGACCTTTAGATGTTCAGTTTAACGCTCTCCCAACTGCGCTATTTCGGCAGACGGGAGAAGAGTGACAGCGGGATTTAAGAGTTCTTGCGTTTCGGTAAAACCGCTTTATTAGAGCTGTTGCACATTATTGCGAGTATTTCACGCTGTTCAGGTTCTTTTGCAATGCCTACTCCCGCGATGCAATCTGAATCAGCATTTCTTCATCAAGCATGTGTGTTCACCTGCGTAACCGGTTCACTCGTTAGAAGTATTGCAAAATACTTGTATACCGAGAGATTTAACAAAAATTGCTCTGGACGCCGAAACCCGGGAACGAGCCAAGGACCTTTATATGTTCAGTTTAACGCTCTCCCAACTGAGCTATTTCAGAAGACGGGAGAAGAGAGACAGCGGGATCTAACAGTTCTTGCGCTTCGGTAAAACCGCTTTATTAAAGCTGTTGCTCATTATTACATGTCTTTCACGCTGTTCCGGTTCTTTTGCAACGCCCACTGCCGCAATGCAATCTGAATAAGCATTTCTTCATCAAGCATGTGTTTTCACCTGCGTAACCGTTTCACTCGTTAAAATTATTGCAAAATACTTGCATACCGACAGATTTAACAAAAAAAGTGCTTTAAACGCTGAAACCCGGGATCGAGCCAAGGACCTTTAGATGTTAAGATTAACGCTCTCCCAACTGAGCTATTTCAGCAGACGGGAGAAGAGTGACAGCGGGATTTAACAGTTCTTGCGTTTCGGTAAAACCGCTTTATTAGAACTCTTGCACATTATTACATGTCTATCACGCTGTTCTGGTTCGTTTGCAATGCCTACTTCCACGATGCAATCTGAATCAGCATTTCTTTATCAAGCATGTGTGTTCACCTGCGTAACCATTTCGCTCGTTAGAGTTATTGCGAAATACTTGTATACCGACAGATTTAACAAAAAAGTGCTTTCGACGCCGAAACCCGGGATCCAGCCAATGAACTTTAGATGTTCAGTTTAACGCTCTCCCAACTGAGCTATTTCGGCAGACGGAAGAAGGGTGACAGCGGGATTAAACAGTTCTTGCGTTGCGGTAAAACCGCTTTATTAGAACTGTTGCACATTAATACATGTCTTCACGCTGTTCCGGTTCTTTTGCAACGCCTACTGTCGCGATGCAATCTGATTCAGCCTTTCTTTATCAAGCATGTGTGTTCACCTGCGTAACTGCTTAACTCGTTAGAATTATTGCAAAATACTTGTATACCGACAGAATTAACAAATCGTGCTTTGGACGACGAAACCCGGGATCGAGCCAAGGACCTTTAGGTGTTAAGATTAACGCTCTCCCAACTGAGCTATTTCAGCAGACGGGAGAAGAGTGACAGTGGGATCTAGCAGTTCTTGCGCTTCGGTAAAACTGCTTTATTAGAGCTGTTGCACATTACTACGTGTCTTTCACACTGTTCTGGTTCTTTTGCAATGCCTACTCCCGCGATGCAACCTGAATCAGCCTTTCTTTATCAAGCATGTGTGTTCACCTGCGTAACCGTTTCACTCGTTAGAATTATTGCAAAATACTTGTATACCGACAGATTTAAAAAATCGTGCTTTGAATGCCGAAACCCGGGATCGATATAAGGACCTTTCTAGTTTCAGTTTAACGCTCTCCCAACTGAGCTATTTCAGCAGACGGGAGAAGAGAGACAGCGGGATCTAACAGTTCTTGCGCTTCGGTAAAACCGCTTGATTAGAGCTTTTGCACATTACTACATGTCTTTCATGCTGTTCCGGTTCTTTTGCAACGCCTACTGCCGCGATGCAATCTGAATCAGCATTTTTTTTATCAAGCATGTGTGTTCACCTGCATAACCGTTTCACTCGTTAGAACTATTTCAAAATACTTGTGTACCGAGAGATTTAACAAAAAATTGCTCTGGACGCCGAAACCCGGGATCGAGCCAAGGACCTTCAGATTTTCAGTCTAACGCTCTCCCAACTGCGCTATTTCGGCAGACGGGAGAAGAGTGACAGCGGGATTTAAGAGTTCTTGCGTTTCGGTAAAACCGCTTTATTAGAGCTGTTGCACGTTATTACATGTCTTTAACGCTGTTACGGTTCTTTCGCAACGCCTACTGCCGCGATTCAATCTGATTCAGCATTTCTTTATCAAGCATGTGTGGTCACCTGCGTAACTGTTTAACTCGTTAGAATTATTGCAAAACACTTGTATACCGACAGATTTAACAAATCCTGCTTTGGACAACGAAACCCGGGATCGAGCCAAGGACCTTTAGGTGTTAAAATTAACGCTCTCCCAACTGAGCTATTTCAGCAGACGGGAGAAGAGTGACAGCGGGATCAAGCAGTTCTTGCGCTTCGGTAAAACTGCTTTATTAGAGCTGTTGCACATTACGACATGTCTTTCACACTGTTCTGGTTCTTTTGCAATGCGTACTCCCGCGATGCAATCTGAATCAGCATTCCTTTATCAAGCATGTGTGTTCACCTGCGTAACCGTTTCACTCGTTAGAAGTATTGCAAAATACTTGTATACCGAAAGATTTAAAAAAAAGTGCTCTGGACGCCGAAACCCGGGAGCGAGCCAAGGACCTTTAGATTTTCCGTCTAACGCTCTCCGAACTGAGCTATTTCGGCATAAGGGAGAAGAGTGAAAGCGGCATTTAACAGTTCTTGCATTTCGGAAAAACCGCTTTATTAGAGCTTTTGCAGATTACTACATGTCTTTCATGCTGTTCCGGTTCTTTTGCAACGCCTACTGCCGCGATGCAATCTGAATCAGCATTTCTTTATCAAGCATGTGTGTTCACCTGCGTAACCGTTTCACTCGTTAGAATTATTGCAAAATACTTGTATACCGACAGATTTAAAAATCGTGTTTTGAACGCCGAAACCCAGGATTGATATAAGGACCTTTCTAGGTTCAGTTTAACGCTCTCCCAACTGAGCAATTTCAGCAGACGGAAGAGAGACAGCGGGATATAACAGTTCTTGCGCTTCGGTAAAACCGCTTGATTAGAGCTTTGGCACATTACTACATGTCTTTCATGCTGTTCCGGTTCTTTTGCAACGCCTACTGCCGCGATGCAATCTGAATCAGCATTTCTTTATCAAGCATGTGTGTTCACCTGCATAACCGTTTCACTCGTTAGAACTATTTCAAAATACTTGTGTACCGAGAGATTTAACAAAAAATTGCTCTGGACGCCAAAACCCGGGATCGAGCCAAGTACCTTTAGATTTTCAGTCTAACGCTCTCCCAACTGCGCTATTTCGGCAGACCGGAGAAGAGTGACAGCGGGATTTAAGAGTTCTTGCGTTTCGGTAAAACCGCTTTATTAGAGCTGTTGCACAATAATACGTGTATTTCACGCTGTTCTGGTTCTTTTGCAATGCCTACTCCCGCGATGCAATCTGAATCAGCATTTCTTTATCAAGCATGTGTGTTCACCTGCGTAACCGTTTCACTCGTTAGAAGTATTGCAAAATACTTGTATACCGAGAGATCTAACAAAAAAGTGCTTTGGACGCCGAAACCCGGGATCGAGCCAATGACCTTTAGATGTTCAGTTTAACGCTCTCCCAACTGAGCTATTTCGGCAGATGGGAGAAGAGTGACAGCGGGATTTAACAGTTCTTGCGTTTCGGTAAAACCGCTTTATTAGAGCTGTTGCACATTAATACATGTCTTTCACGCTATTCCGATTCTTTTGCAACGCCTACTGCCGCTATTCAATCTGATTCAGCATTTCTTTATCAAGCATGTGTGTTCACCTGCGTAACTGTTTAACTCGTTAGAATTATTGCAAAATACTTGCATACCGACAGATTTAACAAATCGTGCTTTGGACGACGAAACCCGGGATCGAGCCAAGGACCTTTAGATGTTAAGATTAACGCTCTCCCAACTGAGCTATTTCAGCAGACAAGAGAAGAGTGACAGCGGGATCTAGCAGTTCTTGCGCTTCGGTAAAACTGCTTTATTAGAGCTGTTGCACATTACTACATGTCTTTCACACTTTTCTGGTACTTTTGCAATGCCTACTCCCGCGATGCAACCTGAATCAGCATTTCTTTATCAAGCGTGTGTGTTCACCTGCGTAACCGTTTCACTCGTTAGAATTATTGCGAAATCCTTGTATACCGACAGATTTAACAAAAAAGGGCTTTGGACGCCGAAACCCGGGATCGAGCCAAGGACCTTTAGATGTTCAGTTTAACGCTCTCCCAACGGCGCTTTTTCTGCAGACGAGAAGAGTGACAGCGGGATTAGAGAGTTCTTGCGTTTCGGTAAAACCGCTTTATTAGAGCTGTTGCGCATTATTACGTGTATTTCACGCTGTTCTGGTTCTTTTGCAATGCCTACTCCCGCGATGCAATCTGAATCAGCATTTCTTTATCAAGCAGGTGTGTTCACCTGCGTAACCGTTTCACTCATTAGAAGTATTGCAAAATACTTGTATACCGAAAGATTTAACAAAAAAGTGCTCTGGACGCCGAAACTGGGAGCGAGCCAAGGACCTTTAGGTTTTCAGTCTAACGCGCTCCGAACTGAGCTATTTCGGCATACGGGAGAAGAGTCACAGCGGGATCTAACAGTTCTTGCGCTTCGGTAAAACCGCTTTTTTAAAGCTGTTGCTCATTATACATGTCTTTCACGCTGTTCCCGTTCTTTCGCAATACCTACTGTCGCTATGCAATCTGAATAAGCCTGTCTTTATCAAGCATGTGTGTTCACCTGCGTAACCGTTTCACTCGTTAGAATTATTGCAAAATACTTGTATACCCACAGATTTAAAAAATCGTGCTTTGAACGCCGAAACCCGGGATTGATATAAGGACCTTTCTAGGTTCAGTTTAATGCTCTCCCAACTGAGCTATTTCAGCAGACGGGAGAAGAGAGACAGCGGGATCTAACAGTTCTTGCGTTTCGGTAAAACCGCTTTATTAGAGCTGTTGCACAATATTACGTGTATTTCACGCTGTCCTGGTTCTTTTGCAATGCCTACTCCCGCGATGCAATCTGAATCAGCATTTTTTCATCAAGCATGTGTGTTCACCTGCATAACCGTTTCACTCGTTAGAAGTATTGCAAAATACTTGTATACCGAGAGATTTAACAAAAAAGTGCTTTGGACGCCGAAACCCGGGATCGAGCCAATGACCTTTAGATGTTCAGTTTAACGCTCTCACAACTGAGCTATTTCGGCAGACGGGAGAAGAGTGACAGCCGGATTTAACAGTTCTTGCGTTTCGGTAAAACCGCTTTATTAGAGCTGTTGCACAATAATACATGTCTTTCACGCTATTCCGGTTCTTTTGGAACGCCTACTGCCGCGATTCAATCTGATTCAGCATTTCTTTATCAAGCATGTGTGTTCACCTGCGTAACTGTTTAACTCGTTAGAATTATTGCAAAATACTTGTATACCGACAGATTTAACAAATCGTGCTTTGGACGACGAACCCCGGAATCGAGCCAAGGACCTTTAGATGTTAAAATTAACGCTCTCCCAACTGAGCTATTTCAGCAGACGGGAGAAGAGTGACAGCGGGATCTAGCAGTTCTTGCGCTTCGGTAAAACTGCTTTATTAGAGCTGTTGCACATTACTACATGTCTTTCACACTATTCTGGTTCTTTTGCAATGCCTACTCCCGCGATGCAACCTGAATCAGCATTTCTTTATCAAGCATGTGTGTTCACCTGCGTAACCGTTTCACTCGTTAGAATTATTGCAAAATACATGTATAACGACGGATTTAACAAATCGTGCTTTGGACGCCGAAACCCGGGATCGAGCCAAGGACCTTTAGATGCTCAGTTTAACGCTCTCCCAACTGAGCTATTTCGGCAGACGGGAGAAGAGTGACAGCGGGATTTAACAGTTCTTTCGTTTGGGTAAAATCGCTTTATTAGAACTGTTGCACATTATTACATGTCTTTCACGCTGTTCCGGTTCTTTTGCAGCCTACTGCCGCACTGCAATCTGAATCAGCATTTCTTTATCAAGCATGTGTGTTCACCTGCGTAACCGTTTCACTCGTTAGAAGTATTGCAAAATACTTGTATACCGAGAGAATCAACAATAAAGTGCTCTGGACGCGGAAACCCAGGATCGAGCCAAGGACCTTTAGATTTTCAGTCTAACCCTCTCCGAACTGAGCTATTTCGGCATACGGGAGATGAGTGACAGCGGGATTTAAGAGTTCTTGCGTTTCGATAAAACCGCTTTATTAGAGCTGTTGCACATTATTACGTGTATTTCACGCTGTTCTGGTTCTTTTGCAATGCCTACTCCCGCGATGCAATCTGAATCAGCATTTCATTATCAAGCATGTGTGTTCACCTGCGTAACCGTTTCACTCGTTAGAATTATTGCAAAATACATGTATAACGACGGATTTAACAAATCGTGCTTTGGACGCCGAAACCCGGGATCGAGCCAAGGACCTTTAGATGCTCAGTTTAACGCTCTCCCAACTGAGCTATTTCGGCAGACGGGAGAAGAGTGACAGCGGGATTTAACAGTTCTTGCGTTTGGGTAAAATCGCTTTATTAGAGCTGTTGCACATTATTACATGTCTTTCACGCTGTTGCGCTTCTTTTGCAGCCTACTGCCGCACTGCAATCTGAATCAGCATTTCTTTATCAAGCATGTGTGTTCACCTGCGTAACCGTTTCACTCGTTAGAAGTATTGCAAAATACTTGTATACCGAGAGAATCAACAATAAAGTGCTCTGGACGCCGAAACCCAGGATCGAGCCAAGGACCTTTAGATTTTCAGTCTAACGCTCTCCGAACTGAGCTATTTCGGCTTACGGGAGATGAGTGAAAGTGGCATTTAAGAGTTCTTGCGTTTCGGTAAAACTGCTTTATTAGGGCTGTTGCACATTACTACATGTCTTTCACGCTGTTCTGGTTCTTTTGCAATGCCTACTTCCGCGATGCAATCTGAATCCGCATTTCTTTATCAAGCCTGTGTGTTCACCTGCGTAACCATTTCACTCGTTAGAATTATTGCAAAATACTTGTATACCGACAGATTTACCACAAAATTGCTTTGGACGCCGAAACCCGGGATCGAGCCAAGGACCTTTAGATTTTCAGTCTAACGCTCTCCGAACTGAGCTATTTCGGCCTACGGGAGAAGAGTGAAAGCGGGATTTAACTGTTCTTGCGTTTGGGCAAAATCGCTTTATTAGAGCTGTTGCACATTATTACATGTCTTTCACGCTGTTCCGGTTCTTTTGCAACGCCTACTGCTGCAATGCAATCTGAATGAGCATTTCTTTATCAAGCATAAGTGTTCACCTGCGTAACCGTTTCACTCGTTAGAACTATTTCACAATACTTGTGTACCGACAGATTTAACAAAAAAGTGCTTTGGACACCGAAACCCGGGATCGAGCCAAGGACCTTTAGATGTTCAGTTTAACACTCTCCCAACTGAGCTATTTCAGCAGAAGGGAGAAGAGTTACAGCGGGATCTAACAGTTCTTGCGCTTCGGTAAAACCGCTTTTTTAAAGCTGTTGCTCATTATTACATGTCTTTCACGCTGTTCCGGTTCTTTCGCAACACCTACTGTCGCGATGCAATCTGAATAAGCCTTTCTTTATCAAGCATGTGTGTTCACCTGCGTAACCGTTTCACTCGTTAGAATTATTGCAAAATACTGGTATACCCACAGATTTAAAAAATCGTGCTTTGAACGCCCAAACCCAGGATTGATATAAGGACCTTTCTAGGTTCAGTTTAATGCTCTCCCAACTGAGCTATTTCAGCAGACGGGAGAAGAGAGACAGCGGGATCTAACAGTTCTTGCGCTTCGGTAAAACCGCTTTATTAGAGCTTTTGCATATTACTACATGTCTTTCATGCTGTTGCGGTTCTTCTGCAACGCCTACTGCCGCGATGCAATCTGAATCAGCATTTCTTTATCAAGCATGTGTGTTCACCTGCATAACCGTTTCACTCGTTAGAACAATTTCAAAATGCTTGTGTACCGAGAGATTTAACAAAAAATTGCTCTGGACGCCGAAACCCGGGATCGAGCCAAGGACCTTTAGATTTTCAGTCTAACGCTCTCCCAACTGCGCTATTTCGGCAGACGGGAGAAGAGTGACAGCGGGATTTAAGAGTTCTTGCGTTTCGGTAAAACCACTTTATTAGAGCTGTTGCACAATATTACGTGTATTTCACGCTATTCCGGTTCTTTTGCAACGCCTACTGGCGCGATTCAATCTGATTCAGCATTTCTTTATCAAGCATGTGTGTTCACCTGCGTAACCGTTTCACTCGTTAGAAGTATTGCAAAATACTTGTATACCGAGAGAATCAACAATAAAGTGCTCTGGACGCGGAAACCCAGGATCGAGCCAAGGACCTTTAGATTTTCAGTCTAACCCTCTCCGAACTGAGCTATTTCGGCATACGGGAGATGAGTGACAGCGGGATTTAAGAGTTCTTGCGTTTCGGTAAAACCGCTTTATTAGAGCTGTTGCACATTATTACGTGTATTTCACGCTGTTCTGGTTCTTTTGCAATGCCTACTCCCGCGATGCAATCTGAATCAGCATTTCATTATCAAGCATGTGTGTTCACCTGCGTAACCGTTTCACTCGTTAGAATTATTGCAAAATACATGTATAACGACGGATTTAACAAATCGTGCTTTGGACGCCGAAACCCGGGATCGAGCCAAGGACCTTTAGATTTTCATTCTAACGCTCTCCGAACTCAGCTATTTCGGCCTACGCGAGAAGAGTGAAAGCGGGATTTAACAGTTCTTTCGTTTGGGTAAAATCGCTTTATTAGAACTGTTGCACATTATTACATGTCTTTCACGCTGTTCCGGTTCTTTTGCAACGCCTACTGCTGCGATGCAATCTGAATCAGCATTTCTTTATCAAGCATATGTGTTCACCTGCGTAACCGTTTCACTCGTTAGAAGTATTGCAAAATACTTGTATACCGAGAGATTTAACAAAAAAGTGCTCTGGACGCCGAAACCCGGGATCCAGCCAAGGACCTTTAGATGTTCAGTTTAACGCTCTCCCAACTGAGCTATTTCGGCAGACGGGTGAAGAGAGACAGCGGGATCTAACAGTTTTTGCGCTTCGGTAAAAACGCTTGATTAGAGCTTTTGCACATTACTATAGTCTTTCATGCTGTTCCGGTTCTTTTGCAACGCCTACTGCCGCGATGCAATCTGAATCAGCATTTCTTTATCAAGCATGTGTGTTTACCTGTGTAACCGTTTCACTCGTTAGAATTATTGCAATACATGTATAACGACGGATTTAACAAATCGTGCTTTGGACGCCGAAACCCGGGATCCAGCCAAGGACCTTCAGATGTTCAGTTTAACGCTCTCCCAAGTGAGCTATTTCGGCAGACGGGTAAAGATTGACAGCGGGATTTAACAGTTCTTGCGTTTCGGCAACACTGCTTTATTAGGGCTGTTGCACATTACTCCATGTCTTTCATGCTGTTCCGTTTCTTTTGCAACGCCTACTGCTGCGATGCAATCTGAATCAGCCTTTCTTTATCAAGCATGTGTGTTCACCGGCGTAACCGTTTCACTCGTTAGAAGTATTGCAAAATACTTGTATACCAAAAGATTTAACAAAAAAGTGCTCTGGACGCCAGAACCCGGGATCGAGCCAAGGACCTTTAGATTTTCAGTCTAACGCTCTCCGAACTGAGGTATTTCGGCATACGGGAGAAGAGTGAAAGCGGCATTCAACAGTCCTTGCGTTTCGGTAAAACCGCGTTATTAGAGCTTTTGCACATTACTACGTGTCTTTTATGCTGTTCCGGTTCTTTTGCAACGCCTACTGCCGCGATGCAATCTGAATCAGCATTTCTTTATCAAGCATGTGTGTTCACCTGCGTTACCGTTTTAATCGTTAGAACTATTTCAAAATACTTGTGTACCGACAGATTTAACAAAAAAGTACTTTGGACACCGAAACCCGGGATCGACCCAAGGACCTTTAGATGTTCAGTTTAGCACTCTCCCAACTGAGCTATTTCAGCAGACAGGAGAAGAGTGAGAGCGGGATCTAACAGTTCTTGCGCTTCGGTAAAACCGCTTTATTAAAGCTGTTGCTCATTATTACATGTCTTTCACGCTCTTCCGGTTCTTTCACAACGCCTACTGTCGCGATGAATCTGAATCAGCCTTTCTTTATCAAGCATGTGTGTTTACCTGCGTAAACGTTTCACTCGTTAGAATTATTGCAAAATACTTGTATACCGACCGATTTAAAAAATCATGCTTTGAACGCCGAAACCCGGGATTGATATAAAGACCTTTCTAGGTTCAGTTTAACGCTCTCCCAACTGAGCTATTTCAGCAGACGGGAGAAGAGAGACAGCGGGATCTAACAGTTCTTGCGCTTCGGTAAAAGCGCTTGATTAGAGCTTTTGCACATTACTACATGTCTTTCATGCTGTTCCGGTTCTTTTGCAACGCCTACTGCCGCGATGCAATCTGAATCAGCATTTCTTTATCAAGCATGTGTGTTCACCTGCATAACCGTTTCACTCGTTAAAACTATTTCAAAATACTTGTGTACCGAGAGATTTAACAAAAAATTGCTCTGGGCGCCGAAACCCGGGATCGAGCCAAGGACCTTTAGATTTTCAGTCTAACGCTCTCCCAACTGCGCTATTTTGGCAGAGGGGAGAAGAGTGACGGCGGGATTTAAGAGTTCTTGCGTTTCGGTAAAACCGCTTTATTAGAGCTGTTGCACATTATTACGTGTATTTCACGCTGTTCTGGTTCTTTTGCAATGCCTACTTTCGCGATGCAATCTGAATCAGCATTTCTTTATCAAGCATGTGTGTTCACCTGCGTAACCGTTTCACTCCTTAGAAGTATTGCAAAATACTTGTATACCGAGATATTTAACAAAAAAGTGCTTTGGACGCAGAAACCCGGGTTCGAGCCAAGGACCTTTAGATTTTCATTCTAACGCTCTCCGAACTCAGCTATTTCGGCCTACGGGAGAAGAGTGAAAGCGGGATTTAACAGTTCTTTCGTTTGGGTAAAATCGCTTTATTAGAACTGTTGCACATTATTACATGTCTTTCACGCTGTTCCGGTTCTTTTGCAACGCCTACTGCTGCGATGCAATCTGAATCAGCATTTCTTTATCAAGCATATGTGTTCACCTGCATAACCGTTTCACTCGTTAGAAGTATTGCAAAATACTTGTATACCGAGAGATTTAACAAAAAAGTGCTCTGAACGCCGAAACCCGGGATCCAGCCAAGGACCTTTAGATGTTCAGTTTAACGCTCTCCCAACTGAGCTATTTCGGCAGACGGGTGAAGAGAGACAGCGGGATCTAACAGTTTTTGCGCTTCGGTAAAACCGCTTGATTAGAGCTTTTGCACATTACTATAGTCTTTCATGCTGTCCCGGTTCTTTTGCAACGCCTACTGCCGCGATGCAATCATAATCAGCATTTCTTTATCAAGCATGTGTGTTTACCTGTGTAACCGTTTCACTCGTTAGAATTATTGCAATACATGTATAACGACGGATTTAACAAATCGTGCTTTGGACGCCGAAACCCGGGATCCAGCCAAGGACCTTCAGATGTTCAGTTTAACGCTCTCCCAAGTGAGCTATTTCGGCAGACGGGTAAAGATTGACAGCGGGATTTAACAGTTCTTGCGTTTCGGCAACACTGCTTTATTAGGGCTGTTGCACATTACTCCATGTCTTTCATGCTGTTCCGTTTCTTTTGCAACGCCTACTGCTGCGATGCAATCTGAATCAGCCTTTCTTTATCAAGCATGTGTGTTCACCGGCGTAACCGTTTCACTCGTTAGAAGTATTGCAAAATACTTGTATACCAAAAGATTTAACAAAAAAGTGCTCTGGACGCCTAAACCCGGGATCGAGCCAAGGACCTTTAGATTTTCAGTCTAACGCTCTCCGAACTGAGGTATTTCGGCATACGGGAGAAGAGTAAAAGCGGCATTCAACAGTCCTTGCGTTTCGGTAAAACCGCGTTATTAGAGCTTTTGCACATTACTACGTGTCTTTTATGCTGTTCCGGTTCTTTTGCAACGCCTACTGCCGCGATGCAATCTGAATCAGCATTTCTTTATCAAGCATGTGTGTTCACCTGCGTTACCGTTTCAATCGTTAGAACTATTTCAAAATACTTGTGTACCGACAGATTTAACAAAAAAGTACTTTGGACACCGAAACCCGGGATCGACCCAAGGACCTTTAGATGTTCAGTTTAACACTCTCCCAACTGAGCTATTTCAGCAGACAGGAGAAGAGTGAGAGCGGGATCTAACAGTTCTTGCGCTTCGGTAAAACCGCTTTATTAAAGCTGTTGCTCATTATTACATGTCTTTCACGCTGTTCCGGTTCTTTCACAACGCCTACTGTCGCGATGAATCTGAATCAGCCTTTCTTTATCAAGCATGTGTGTTTACCTGCGAAAACGTTTCACTCGTTAGAATTATTGCAAAATACTTGTATACCGACCGATTTAAAAAATCATGCTTTGAACGCCGAAACCCGGGATTGATATAAAGACCTTTCTAGGTTCAGTTTAACGCTCTCCCAACTGAGCTATTTCAGCAGACGGGAGAAGAGAGACAGCGGGATCTAACAGTTCTTGCGCTTCGGTAAAACCGCTTGATTAGAGCTTTTGCACATTACTACATGTCTTTCATGCTGTTCCGGTTCTTTTGCAACGCCTACTGCCGCGATGCAATCTGAATCAGCATTTCTTTATCAAGCATGTGTGTTCACCTGCATAACCGTTTCACTCGTTAAAACTATTTCAAAATACTTGTGTACCGAGAGATTTAACAAAAAAGTGCTTTGGACGCAGAAACCCGGGTTCGAGCCAAGGACCTTTAGATGTTCAGTTTAACGCTCTCCCAACTGCGCTTTTTCGCAGACGAGAAGAGTGACAGCGGGATTTAAGAGTTCTTGCGTTTCGGTAAAACCACTTTATTAGAGCTGTTGAACATTATTACGTGTATTTCACGCTGTTCTGGTTCTTTTGCAATGCCTACTCCCACGATGCAATCTGAATCAGCATTTCTTTATCAAGCAGGTGTGTTCACCTGCGTAACCGTTTCACTCGTTAGAATTATTGCGAAATACTTGTATACCGACAGATTTAACAAAAAAGTGCTTTGGACGCTGAAACCCGGGATCGAGCCAAGGACCTTTAGATGTTCAGTTTAACGCTCTCCCAACTGAGCTATTTCGGCAGACGGGAGAAGAGGGACAGCGAGATTTAACAGTTCTTGCGTTTGGGTAAAATCGCTTTATTAGAGCTGTTGCACATTATTACATATCTTTCACGCTGTTCCGGTTCTTTTGCAACGCCTACTGCCGCGATGCAATCAGAATCAGCATTTCTTTATCAAGCATGTGTGTTGACCTGCGTAACCGTTTCACTCGTTAGAAGTATTGCAAAATACTTGTATACCGGCAGATTTAACAAATCGGGCTTTGAACGCCAAAACCCGGGATCAATATAAGGACCTTTATATGTTCAGTTTAACGCTCTCCCAACTGAGCTATTTAAGCAGACGGGAGAAGAGAGACAGCGGGATCTAACAGTTCTTGCGCTTCGGAAAAACCGCTTTATTAGAGCTTTTGCAGATTACTACATGTCTTTCATGCTGTTCCGGTTCTTTTGCAACGCCTACTGCCGCGATGCAATCTGAATCAGCATTTCTTTATCAAGCATGTGTGTTCACCTGCGTAACCGTTTCACTCGTTAGAATTATTGCAAAATACTTGTATACCGACAGATTTAAAAATCGTGTTTTGAACGCCGAAACCCAGGATTGATATAAGGACCTTTCTAGGTTCAGTTTAACGCTCTCCCAACTGAGCAATTTCAGCAGACGGAAGAGAGACAGCGGGATATAACAGTTCTTGCGCTTCGGTAAAACCGCTTGATTAGAGCTTTGGCACATTACTACATGTCTTTCATGCTGTTCCGGTTCTTTTGCAACGCCTACTGCCGCGATGCAATCTGAATCAGCATTTCTTTATCAAGCATGTGTGTTCACCTGCATAACCGTTTCACTCGTTAGAACTATTTCAAAATACTTGTGTACCGAGAAATTTAACAAAAAATTGCTCTGGACGCCAAAACCCGGGATCGAGCCAAGTACCTTTAGATTTTCAGTCTAACGCTCTCCCAACTGCGCTATTTCGGCAGACCGGAGAAGAGTGACAGCGGGATTTAAGAGTTCTTGCGTTTCGGTAAAACCGCTTTATTAGAGCTGTTGCACAATAATACGTGTATTTCACGCTGTTCTGGTTCTTTTGCAATGCCTACTCCCGCGATGCAATCTGAATCAGCATTTCTTTATCAAGCATGTGTGTTCACCTGCGTAACCGTTTCACTCGTTAGAAGTATTGCAAAATACTTGTATACCGAGAGATCTAACAAAAAAGTGCTTTGGACGCCGAAACCCGGGATCGAGCCAATGACCTTTAGATGTTCAGTTTAACGCTCTCCCAACTGAGCTATTTCGGCAGATGGGAGAAGAGTGACAGCGGGATTTAACAGTTCTTGCGTTTCGGTAAAACCGCTTTATTAGAGCTGTTGCACATTAATACATGTCTTTCACGCTATTCCGATTCTTTTGCAACGCCTACTGCCGCTATTCAATCTGATTCAGCATTTCTTTATCAAGCATGTGTGTTCACCTGCGTAACTGTTTAACTCGTTAGAATTATTGCAAAATACTTGCATACCGACAGATTTAACAAATCGTGCTTTGGACGACGAAACCCGGGATCGAGCCAAGGACCTTTAGATGTTAAGATTAACGCTCTCCCAACTGAGCTATTTCAGCAGACAAGAGAAGAGTGACAGCGGGATCTAGCAGTTCTTGCGCTTCGGTAAAACTGCTTTATTAGAGCTGTTGCACATTACTACATGTCTTTCACACTTTTCTGGTACTTTTGCAATGCCTACTCCCGCGATGCAACCTGAATCAGCATTTCTTTATCAAGCGTGTGTGTTCACCTGCGTAACCGTTTCACTCGTTAGAATTATTGCGAAATCCTTGTATACCGACAGATTTAACAAAAAAGGGCTTTGGACGCCGAAACCCGGGATCGAGCCAAGGACCTTTAGATGTTCAGTTTAACGCTCTCCCAACGGCGCTTTTTCTGCAGACGAGAAGAGTGACAGCGGGATTAGAGAGTTCTTGCGTTTCGGTAAAACCGCTTTATTAGAGCTGTTGCGCATTATTACGTGTATTTCACGCTGTTCTGGTTCTTTTGCAATGCCTACTCCCGCGATGCAATCTGAATCAGCATTTCTTTATCAAGCAGGTGTGTTCACCTGCGTAACCGTTTCACTCATTAGAAGTATTGCAAAATACTTGTATACCGAAAGATTTAACAAAAAAGTGCTCTGGACGCCGAAACTGGGAGCGAGCCAAGGACCTTTAGGTTTTCAGTCTAACGCGCTCCGAACTGAGCTATTTCGGCATACGGGAGAAGAGTCACAGCGGGATCTAACAGTTCTTGCGCTTCGGTAAAACCGCTTTTTTAAAGCTGTTGCTCATTATACATGTCATTCACGCTGTTCCCGTTCTTTCGCAACGCCTACTGCTGCAATGCAATCTGAATGAGCATTTCTTTATCAAGCATAAGTGTTCACCTGCGTAACCGTTTCACTCGTTAGAACTATTTCACAATACTTGTGTACCGACAGATTTAACAAAAAAGTGCTTTGGACACCGAAACCCGGGATCGAGCCAAGGACCTTTAGATGTTCAGTTTAACACTCTCCCAACTGAGCTATTTCAGCAGAAGGGAGAAGAGTGACAGCGGGATCTAACAGTTCTTGCGCTTCGGTAAAACCGCTTTTTTAAAGCTGTTGCTCATTATTACATGTCTTTCACGCTGTTCCGGTTCTTTCGCAACACCTACTGCCGCGATGCAATCTGAATAAGCCTTTCTTTATCAAGCATGTGTGTTCACCTGCGTAACCGTTTCACTCGTTAGAATTATTGCAAAATACTGGTATACCCACAGATTTAAAAAATCGTGCTTTGAACGCCCAAACCCAGGATTGATATAAGGACCTTTCTAGGTTCAGTTTAATGCTCTCCCAACTGAGCTATTTCAGCAGACGGGAGAAGAGAGACAGCGGGATCTAACAGTTCTTGCGCTTCGGTAAAACCGCTTTATTAGAGCTTTTGCATATTACTACATGTCTTTCATGCTGTTGCGGTTCTTCTGCAACGCCTACTGCCGCGATGCAATCTGAATCAGCATTTCTTTATCAAGCATGTGTGTTCACCTGCATAACCGTTTCACTCGTTAGAACAATTTCAAAATGCTTGTGTACCGAGAGATTTAACAAAAAATTGCTCTGGACGCCGAAACCCGGGATCGAGCCAAGGACCTTTAGATTTTCAGTCTAACGCTCTCCCAACTGCGCTATTTCGGCAGACGGGAGAAGAGTGACAGCGGGATTTAGGAGTTCTTGCGTTTCGGTAAAACCACTTTATTAGAGCTGTTGCACAATATTACGTGTATTTCACGCTATTCCGGTTCTTTTGCAACGCCTACTGGCGCGATTCAATCTGATTCAGCATTTCTTTATCAAGCATGTGTGTTCACCTGCGTAACTGTTTAACTCGTTAGAATTATTGCAAAATACTTGTATACCGACAGATTTAACAAATCGTGCTTTGGACGACGAAACCCGGGATCGAGCCAAGGACCTTTAGATGTTAAGATTAACGCTCTCCCAACTGAGCTATTTCAGCAGACGGGAGAAGAGTGACAGCGGGATCTAGCAGTTCTAGCGCTTCGGTAAAACTGCTTTATTAGAGCTGTTGCACATTACTACATGTCTTTCACACTATTCTGGTTCTTTTGCAATGCCCACTCCCGCGATGCAACCTGAATCAGCATTTCTTTATCAAGCATGTGTGTTTACCTGCGTTACCGTTTCACTCGTTAGAATTATTGCGAAATCCTTGTATACCGACAAATTTAACAAAAAAGTGCTTTGGACGCCGAAACCCGGGATCGAGCCAAGTTCCTTTAGATGCTCAGTTTAACGCTCTCCCAACTGAGCTATTTCGGCAGACGGGAGAAGAGTGACAGCGGGATTTAACAGTTCTTGCGTTTGGGTAAAATCGCTTTATTAGAGCTGTTGCACATTATTACATGTCTTTCACGCTGTTGCGCTTCTTTTGCACGCCTACTGCCGCGATGCAATCTGAATCAGCATTTCTTTATCAAGCATGTGTGTTCACCTGCGTAACCGTTTCACTCGTTAGAAGTATTGCAAAATACTTGTATACCGAGAGAATCAACAATAAAGTGCTCTGGACGCGGAAACCCAGGATCGAGCCAAGGACCTTTAGATTTTCAGTCTAACCCTCTCCGAACTGAGCTATTTCGGCATACGGGAGATGAGTGAAAGCGGCATTTAAGAGTTCTTGCGTTTCGGTAAAACTGCTTTATTAGGGCTGTTGCACATTACTACATGTCTTTCACGCTGTTCTGGTTCTTTTGCAATGCCTACTTCCGCGATGCAATCTGAATCCGCATTTCTTTATCAAGCCTGTGTGTTCACCTGCGTAACCATTTCACTCGTTAGAATTATTGCAAAATACTTGTATACCGACAGATTTACCACAAAATTGCTTTGGACGCCGAAACCCGGGATCGAGCCAAGGACCTTTAGATTTTCAGTCTAACGCTCTCCGAACTGAGCTATTTCGGCCAACGGGAGAAGAGTGAAAGCGGGATTTAACAGTTCTTGCGTTTGGGTAAAATCGCTTTATTAGAGCTGTTGCACATTATTACCTGTCTTTCACGCTGTTCCGGTTCATTTGCAACGCCTACTGCTGCAATGCAATCTGACTCAGCATTTCTTTATCAAGCATAAGTGTTCACCTGCGTAACAGTTTCACTCTTTAGAAGTATTGCAAAATACTTGTATACCGAGAGATTTAACAAAAAAGTGCTCTGGACGCCGAAACCCGGGATCCAGCCAAGGACCTTTAGATTTTCAGTCTAACGCTCTCCCAACTGCGCTATTTCGGCAGACGGGAGAAGAGTGACAGCGGGATTTAAGAGTTCTTGCGTTTCGGTAAAACCGCTTTATTAGAGCTGTTGCACATTATTACGTGTATTTCACGCTGTTCTGGTTCTTTTGCAATGCCTACTTTCGCGATGCAATCTGAATCAGCATTTCTTTATCAAGCATGTGTGTTCACCTGCGTAACCGTTTCACTCCTTAGAAGTATTGCAAAATACTTGTATACCGAGAGATTTAACAAAAAAGTGCTTTGGACGCAGAAACCCGGGTTCGAGCCAAGGACCTTTAGATTTTCATTCTAACGCTCTCCGAACTCAGCTATTTCGGCCTACGGGAGAAGAGTGAAAGCGGGATTTAACAGTTCTTTCGTTTGGGTAAAATCGCTTTATTAGAACTGTTGCACATTATTACATGTCTTTCACGCTGTTCCGGTTCTTTTGCAACGCCTACTGCTGCGATGCAATCTGAATCAGCATTTCTTTATCAAGCATATGTGTTCACCTGCATAACCGTTTCACTCGTTAGAAGTATTGCAAAATACTTGTATACCGAGAGATTTAACAAAAAAGTGCTCTGAACGCCGAAACCCGGGATCCAGCCAAGGACCTTTAGATGTTCAGTTTAACGCTCTCCCAACTGAGCTATTTCGGCAGACGGGTGAAGAGAGACAGCGGGATCTAACAGTTTTTGCGCTTCGGTAAAACCGCTTGATTAGAGCTTTTGCACATTACTATAGTCTTTCATGCTGTCCCGGTTCTTTTGCAACGCCTACTGCCGCGATGCAATCATAATCAGCATTTCTTTATCAAGCATGTGTGTTTACCTGTGTAACCGTTTCACTCGTTAGAATTATTGCAATACATGTATAACGACGGATTTAACAAATCGTGCTTTGGACGCCGAAACCCGGGATCCAGTCAAGGACCTTCAGATGTTCAGTTTAACGCTCTCCCAAGTGAGCTATTTCGGCAGACGGGTAAAGATTGACAGCGGGATTTAACAGTTCTTGCGTTTCGGCAACACTGCTTTATTAGGGCTGTTGCACATTACTCCATGTCTTTCATGCTGTTCCGTTTCTTTTGCAACGCCTACTGCTGCGATGCAATCTGAATCAGCCTTTCTTTATCAAGCATGTGTGTTCACCGGCGTAACCGTTTCACTCGTTAGAAGTATTGCAAAATACTTGTATACCAAAAGATTTAACAAAAAAGTGCTCTGGACGCCTAAACCCGGGATCGAGCCAAGGACCTTTAGATTTTCAGTCTAACGCTCTCCGAACTGAGGTATTTCGGCATACGGGAGAAGAGTAAAAGCGGCATTCAACAGTCCTTGCGTTTCGGTAAAACCGCGTTATTAGAGCTTTTGCACATTACTACGTGTCTTTTATGCTGTTCCGGTTCTTTTGCAACGCCTACTGCCGCGATGCAATCTGAATCAGCATTTCTTTATCAAGCATGTGTGTTCACCTGCGTTACCGTTTCAATCGTTAGAACTATTTCAAAATACTTGTGTACCGACAGATTTAACAAAAAAGTACTTTGGACACCGAAACCCGGGATCGACCCAAGGACCTTTAGATGTTCAGTTTAACACTCTCCCAACTGAGCTATTTCAGCAGACAGGAGAAGAGTGAGAGCGGGATCTAACAGTTCTTGCGCTTCGGTAAAACCGCTTGATTAGAGCTTTTGCACATTACTACATGTCTTTCATGCTGTTCCGGTTCTTTTGCAACGCCTACTGCCGCGATGCAATCTGAATCAGCATTTCTTTATCAAGCATGTGTGTTCACCTGCATAACCGTTTCACTCGTTAAAACTATTTCAAAATACTTGTGTACCGAGAGATTTAACAAAAAATTGCTCTGGACGCCGAAACCCGGGATCGAGCCAAGGACCTTTAGATTTTCAGCCTAACGCTCTCCCAACTGCGCTATTTTGGCAGAGGGGAGAAGAGTGACGGCGGGATTTAAGAGTTCTTGCGTTTCGGTAAAACCGCTTTATTAGAGCTGTTGCACATTATTACGTGTATTTCACGCTGTTCTGGTTCTTTTGCAATGCCTACTTTCGCGATGCAATCTGAATCAGCATTTCTTTATCAAGCATGTGTGTTCACCTGCGTAACCGTTTCACTCCTTAGAAGTATTGCAAAATACTTGTATACCGAGAGATTTAACAAAAAAGTGCTTTGGACGCAGAAACCCGGGTTCGAGCCCAGGACCTTTAGATGTTCAGTTTAACGCTCTCCCAACTGCGCTTTTTCGCAGACGAGAAGAGTGACAGCGGGATTTAAGAGTTCTTGCGTTTCGGTAAAACCACTTTATTAGAGCTGTTGAACATTATTACGTGTATTTCACGCTGTTCTGGTTCTTTTGCAATGCCTACTCCCACGATGCAATCTGAATCAGCATTTCTTTATCAAGCAGGTGTGTTCACCTGCGTAACCGTTTCACTCGTTAGAATTATTGCGAAATACTTGTATACCGACAGATTTAACAAAAAAGTGCTTTGGACGCTGAAACCCGGGATCGAGCCAAGGACCTTTAGATGTTCAGTTTAACGCTCTCCCAACTGAGCTATTTCGGCAGACGGGAGAAGAGGGACAGCGAGATTTAACAGTTCTTGCGTTTGGGTAAAATCGCTTTATTAGAGCTGTTGCACATTATTACATATCTTTCACGCTGTTCCGGTTCTTTTGCAACGCCTACTGCCGCGATGCAATCATAATCAGCATTTCTTTATCAAGCATGTGTGTTGACCTGCGTAACCGTTTCACTCGTTAGAAGTATTGCAAAATACTTGTATACCGAGAGATTTAACAAAAAGTGCTCTGGACGCCGAAACCCGGGATCGAGCCAAGGACCTTTAGATTTTCAGTCTAACGCTCTCCGAACTGAGCTATTTCGGCATACGGGAGAAGAGTGAATGCGGCATTTAACAGTTCTTGCGTTTCGGTAAAACTGCTTCATTAGGGCAGTTGCACATTACTACATGCCTTTCACGCGGTTCCGGTTCTTTTGCAACGCCTACTGCCGCCATGCAATCTGAATCAGCATTTTTTATCAAAGATGTGTGTTCACCTGCGTAACCGTTTCACTCGTTAGAAATATTGCAAAATACTTGTATACCGGCAGATTTAACAAATCGGGCTTTGAACGCCAAAACCCGGGATCAATATAAGGACCTTTATATGTTCAGTTTAACGCTCTCCCAACTGAGCTATTTAAGCAGACGGGAGAAGAGAGACAGCGGGATCTAACAGTTCTTGCGCTTCGGTAAAACCGCTTTATTAAAGCTGTTGCTCATTATTACATGTCTTTCACGCTGTTGCGGTTCTTTCGCAACGCCTACTGTCGCGATGCAATCTGAATCAGCCTTTCTTTTTCAAGCATGTGTGTTCACCTGAGTAACCGTTTCACTCGTTAGAATTATTGCAAAATACTTGTATAATGACGGATTTAACAAATCGTGCTTTGGACGCCAAAACCCGGGATCCAGCCAAGGACCTTTAGATGATCAGTTTAACGCTCTCCCAACTGAGATATTTCGGCAGACGAGAGAAGAGTGACAGCGGGATTTAACAGTTCTTGCGTTTGGGTAAAATCGCTTTATTAGAGCTGTTGCACATTATTACATGTCTTTAACGCTGTTCCGGTTCTTTTGAGATGCCCACTGCCGCGATGCAATCTGAATGAGCGTTTCTTCATCAAGCATGTGTTTTCACCTGCGTAACCGTTTCACTCGTTAGAATTATTGCAAAATATTTGTATACCGACAGATTTAACAAAAAAGTGCTTTGGACGCCAAAACCCGGGATCGAGCCAAGGACCTTTAGATGATCAGTTTAACGCTCTCCCAACTGAGATATTTTGGCAGACGGGAGAAGAGTGACAGCGGGATTTAACAGTTCTTGCGTTTGGGTAAAATCGCTTTATTAGAGCTGTTGCACATTATTACATGTCTTTCACGCTGCTCCAGTTCTTTTGCAACGCCTACTGCCGCGATGCAATCTGAATCAGCATTTCTTTATCAAGCATGTGTGTTCACCTGCGTAACCGTTTCACTCGTTAGAAATATTGCAAAATACTTGTATACCGAGAGATTTAACAAAAAAGTGCTCTGGACGCCGAAACCCGGGATCGAGCCAAGAATCTTTAGATTTTCAGTCTAACGCTCTTCCAACTGAGCTATATTGGCATACGGGTGAAGAGTGAAAGCGGCATTTAACAGTTCTTGCGTGTCGGTAAAACTGCTTTATTAGGGCTGTTGCACATTACTACATGTCTTACACGCGGTGGCGGTTCTTTTGCAACGTCTACTGCCGCCATGCAATCGGAATCAGTATTCCTTTATCAAGCATGTGTGTTCACCTGCGTAACCGTTTCACTCGTTAGAATTTTTGCAAATACTTGTATACCGACAGATTTAACAAATCGTGCTTTCAACGCCGAAACCCGGGGTCGATATAAGAACCTTTATATGTTCAGTTTAACGCTCTCCCAACTGAGCTATTTCAGCAGACGGGAGAAGAGAGACAGCGGGATCTATCAGTTCTTGCGCTTCGGTGAAACCGCTTTATTAGAGCTTTTGCCCATTAATACATGTCTTTGACGCTGTTCCGGTTCTTTTGCAATGCCTACTGCCGCGATGCAATCGGAATCAGCATTTCGTTATCAAGCATGTGTGTTCACCTGCGTAACCGTTTCACTCGTTAAAATTATTGCAAAATACTTGTCTACCGACAGATTTAAGGAAAAAGTGCTTTGGACGCCGAAACCCGGGATCAAGCCAGGGACCTTTAGATGTTCAGTCTAACGCTCTACCAACTGAGCTAGTTCGGCAGACGGAAGAAGAGTGAAAGCGGGATTTAACAATTCTTGTGTTTCGGTAAAACCACTTTATTAGAGCTGCTGCACATTATTACATGTCTTTAAATCTATTCCGGTTCTTTTGCAACGCCCACTGTCGCGATGCAATCTGAATCAGCATTTCTTTATCAAGCATGTGTGTTCACCTGCGTAACCGTTTGACCAGTTAGAATTATTGCAAAATAGTTGTATATCGACAGATTTAACACAGAATTGCTTTGGACGCCGAAACCCGGGATCGAGCCAAGGACCTTGAGATGTTCAGTTTAACACTCTCCCAACTGAGCTATTTCCGCAGACAGGAGAAGAGTGACAGCAAGATCTAACAGTTCTTGCGCTTCGGTAAAACCGCTTTATTAAAGCTGTTGCTCATTATTTCATGTCTTTCACGCTGTTCCAGTTTTTTCGCAACGCCTACTGACGCGATGCTATCTGAATCAGCCTTTCTTTATCAAGCATGTGCGTTCACCTGCGTAACCGTTTGACCAGTTAGAATTATTGCAAAATAGTTGTATACCGACAGATTTAACACAAAATTGCTTTGGACGCCGAAACCCGCGATCGAGCCAACGACTTTAGATGTTCAGTTTAAAACTCTCCCAACTGTGCTATTTTGGCATACGGGAGAAGAGTTAAAGCAGCATTTAACAGTTCTTGCGTTTCGGTAAAACTGCTTTATTAGGGCTGTTGCACATTACTACATGTTTTTCATGCGGTTCCGGTTTTTTGCAACGCCTACTGCCGCCATGCAATCTGAATCAGCATTTCTTTATCAACCATGTGTGTTCCCCTGCGTAACCGTTTCACTCGTTAGAATTAATGCAAAATACTTGTATACCGGCAGATTTAACAAATCGTGCTTTGAACGCCGAAACCCGGGATTCATATAAGGACCTTTATATGTTCAGTTTAACGCTCTCCCAACTGAGCTATTTCAGCAGACGGGAGAAGAGAGACAGCGGGATCTAACAATTCTTGCGCTTTGGCAAAACCGCTTTATTAGAGCTTTTGCACATTACTACATGTCTTTCATGCAGTTCCGGTTCTTTTGCAACGCCTACTTTCGCGATGCAACCTGAATCAGCATTTCTTTATCAAGCATGTGTGTTCACCTGCGTAACCGTTTCACTCGTTAGAAATATTGCAAAATACTTGTATACCGACAGATTTAGCACAAAATTGCTTTGGATGCCGAAACCCGGGATCGAGCCAAGGACCTTTAGATTTTCAGTCTAACGCTCTCCGAACTGAGCTATTTCGGCCTACGGGAGAAGAGTGAAAGCAAGATTTAACAGTTCTTGCGTTTGAGTAAAATCGCTTTATTAGAGCTGTTGCACGATATTACATGTCTTTCACGCTGTTCCGGTTCTTTTGCAAAGCCTACTTCTGCGATGCGATCTGAATCAGCATTTCTTTATCAAGCATATTTGTGCACCTGCGTAACCGTTTCACTCGTTAGAAGTATTGCAAAATACTTGTATACCGACAGATTTAACAAAAAAGTACTTCGGACGCCGAAACCCGGGATCGAGCCAAGAACCTTTATATGTTCAGTCTAACGCTCTCCGAACTGAGCTATTTCGGCCTACGGGAGGAGAGTGAAAGCAAGATTTACCAGTTCTTGCGTTTGGGTAAAATCACTTTATTAGAGCTGTTGCACATTATTACATGTCTTTCACACTGTCCGGTTCTTTTGCAACGCCTACTGCTGCGATGCAATCTGAATCAGCATTTCTTTATCAAGCATACGTGTTCACCTGCGTAACCGTTTCACTCGTTAGAAGTATTGCAAAATACTTGTATACCGAGAAATTTAACAAAAAAGTGCTCTGGACGCCGAAACCCAGGATCGAGCCAAGGACCTTTAGATGTTCAGTTTAACGCTCTCCCAACTGAGCTATTTCAGCAGACAGGAGAAGAGTGACAGCGGGATCTAACAGTTCTTGCACTTCAGTAAAACCACATTATTAAAGCTGTTGCTCATTATTACATGTCTTTCACGCTGTTCCGGTTCTTTTGCAACGCCTACTGCCGCGATGCAATCTGAATCAGCATTTCTTTATCAAGCATGTGTGTTCACCTGCGTAACCGTTTCACTCGTTAGAACTATTTCAAAATACTTGTGCACGGATAGATTTAACAAAAAAGTGCTTTGGACGCCGAAACCCGGGATCGAGCCAAGGACCTTTAAATGTTCAGTTTAACACTCTCCCAACTGAGCTATTTCGGCAGACGGGAGAAGAGTGACAGCGGGATTTAACAGTTCTTGCGTTTCGGCAAGGCTGCTTTATTAGAGCTGTTGCACATTATTAAATGTCTTTAACGCTGTTCCGGTTCTTTTGCAACGCCCACTGCCGCGATGCAATCTGAATAAGCATTTCTTCATCAAGCATGTGTTTTCACCTGCGTAACCGTTTCACTCGATAGAATTATTGCAAAATACTTGTATACCGACAGATTTAACACAAAATTGCTTTGGACGCCGAAACCCGGGATCGAGCCAAGGACCTTCAGATGTTCAGTTTAACGCTCTCCCAACTGAGCTATTTCGGCAGACGGTAGAAAAGTGACAGCGGTATTTAACAGTTCTTGCGTTTCGGTAAAACCGCTTTATTAGAGCTGTTGCATATTATTACATGTCTTTCACGCTGTTCCAGTTTTTTTGCAACGCCTACTGCCGCGATTCAATCTGATTCAGCATTTCTTTATCAAGCTTGTGTGTTCACCTGCGTAACTGTTTAACTCGTTACAAGTATTGCAAAATACTTGTATACCGACAGATTTAACAAATCGTGCTTTGGACGACGAAACCCGGGATCGAGCCAAGGACATTTATATGTTCAGATTAACGCTCTCCCAACTGAGCTATTTCAGCAGACGGAAGAAGAGTGACAGCGGGATCTAGCAGTTCTTGCGCTTCGGTAAAACTGCTTTATTAGAGCTGTTGCACATTACTACATGTCTTCACGCTGTTCCGGTTCTTTTGCAACGCCTACTGTCGCGAAGCATTCTGAATTAGCATTTCTTTACCAAGCAGGTGTGTTCACCTGCGTAAACGTTTCACTCGTTAGAATTATTGCGAAGTACTTGTGTACCGAAAGATTTAACAAAAAAGTGTTTTGGATGCTGAAACCCGGGATCGAGCAAAGGACCTTTAGATGTTCAGTTTAACGCTCTCCCAACTGAGCTATTTCGGCAGACAGGAGAAGAGTGACAGCGGGATTTAACAGTTCTTGCGTTTGGGTAAAATCGCTTTATTAGAGCTTTTGCACATTATTACATGTCTTTCACGCTGTTCCGGTTCTTTTGCAACGCCTACTGCCGCGATGCAATCTGAATCAGCATTTCTTTATCAAGCATGTGTGTTCACCTGCGTAACCGTTTCACTCGTTAGAAGTATTGCAAAATTCTTGTATACCGAGAGATTTAACAAAAAAGTGCTCTGGACGCCGAAACCCGGGATCGAGCCAAGGACCTTTAGATTTTCAGTCTAACGCTCTCCGAACTGAGCCATTTCGCCATACGGGAGAAGAGTGAAAGCGGCATTTAACAGTTCTTGCGTTTCGGTAAAACTGCTTTATTGGGGCTGTTGCACATTACTACATGTCTTTCACGCAGTTCCGGTTTTTTTGCAACGCCTACTGCCGCCATGCAATCTGAATCAGCATTTCTTTATCATTCATGTGTGTTCCCCTGCGCAACCGTTTCACTCGTTAGAATTATTGCAAAATACTTGTATACCGGCAGATATAACAAATCGTGCTTTGAACGCCGAAACCCGGGATCGATATAAGGACCTTTATATGTTCAGTTTAACGCTCTCCCTACTGAGCTATTTCAGCAGACGGGAGAAGAGAGACAGCGGGATCTAACAGTTCTTGCGCTTTGGTAAAACCGCTTTATTAGAGCTTTTGCACATTACTACATGTCTTTCATGCTGTTCCGGTTCTTTTGCAACGCCTACTTCCGCGATGCAATCTGAATCAGCATTTCTTTATCAAGCATGTGTGTTCACCTGCGTAACCGTTTCACTCGTTAGAAATATTGCAAAATACTTGTACACCGACAGATTTAGCACAAAATTGCTTTGGATGCCGAAACCCGGGATCGAGCCAAGGACCTTTAGATTTTCAGTCTAACGCTCTCCGAACTGAGCCATTTCGCCATACGGGAGAAGAGTGAAAGCGGCATTTAACAGTTCTTGCGTTTCGGTAAAACTGCTTTATTGGGGCTGTTGCACATTACTACATGTCTTTCACGCAGTTCCGGTTTTTTTGCAACGCCTACTGCCGCCATGCAATCTGAATCAGCATTTCTTTATCAACCATGTGTGTTCCCCTGCGTAACCGTTTCACTCGTTAGAATTAATGCAAAATACTTGTATACCGGCAGATTTAACAAATCGTGCTTTGAACGCCGAAACCCGGGATTCATATAAGGACCTTTATATGTTCAGTTTAACGCTCTCCCAACTGAGCTATTTCAGCAGACGGGAGAAGAGAGACAGCGGGATCTAACAATTCTTGCGCTTTGGCAAAACCGCTTTATTAGAGCTTTTGCACATTACTACATGTCTTTCATGCAGTTCCGGTTCTTTTGCAACGCCTACTTCCGCGATGCAACCTGAATCAGCATTTCTTTATCAAGCATGTGTGTTCACCTGCGTAACCGTTTCACTCGTTAGAAATATTGCAAAATACTTGTATACCGACAGATTTAGCACAAAATTGCTTTGGATGCCGAAACCCGGGATCGAGCCAAGGACCTTTAGATTTTCAGTCTAACGCTCTCCGAACTGAGCTATTTCGGCCTACGGGAGAAGAGTGAAAGCAAGATTTAACAGTTCTTGCGTTTGAGTAAAATCGCTTTATTAGAGCTGTTGCACGATATTACATGTCTTTCACGCTGTTCCGGTTCTTTTGCAAAGCCTACTTCTGCGATGCGATCTGAATCAGCATTTCTTTATCAAGCATATTTGTGCACCTGCGTAACCGTTTCACTCGTTAGAAGTATTGCAAAATACTTGTATACCGACAGATTTAACAAAAAAGTACTTCGGACGCCGAAACCCGGGATCGAGCCAAGAACCTTTATATGTTCAGTCTAACGCTCTCCGAACTGAGCTATTTCGGCCTACGGGAGGAGAGTGAAAGCAAGATTTACCAGTTCTTGCATTTGGGTAAAATCACTTTATTAGAGCTGTTGCACATTATTACATGTCTTTCACACTGTCCGGTTCTTTTGCAACGCCTACTGCTGCGATGCAATCTGAATCAGCATTTTTTTATCAAGCATACGTGTTCACCTGCGTAACCGTTTCACTCGTTAGAAGTATTGCAAAATACTTGTATACCGAGAAATTTAACAAAAAAGTGCTCTGGACGCCGAAACCCAGGATCGAGCCAAGGACCTTTAGATGTTCAGTTTAACGCTCTCCCAACTGAGCTATTTCAGCAGACAGGAGAAGAGTGACAGCGGGATCTAACAGTTCTTGCACTTCAGTAAAACCACATTATTAAAGCTGTTGCTCATTATTACATGTCTTTCACGCTGTTCCGGTTCTTTTGCAACGCCTACTGCCGCGATGCAATCTGAATCAGCATTTCTTTATCAAGCATGTGTGTTCACCTGCGTAACCGTTTCACTCGTTAGAACTATTTCAAAATACTTGTGCACGGATAGATTTAACAAAAAAGTGCTTTGGACGCCGAAACCCGGGATCGAGCCATGGACCTTTAAATGTTCAGTTTAACACTCTCCCAACTGAGCTATTTCGGCAGACGGGAGAAGAGTGACAGCGGGATTTAACAGTTCTTGCGTTTCGGCAAGGCTGCTTTATTAGAGCTGTTGCACATTATTAAATGTCTTTAACGCTGTTCCGGTTCTTTTGCAACGCCCACTGCCGCGATGCAATCTGAATAAGCATTTCTTCATCAAGCATGTGTTTTCACCTGCGTAACCGTTTCACTCGATAGAATTATTGCAAAATACTTGTATACCGACAGATTTAACACAAAATTGCTTTGGACGCCGAAACCCGGGATCGAGCCAAGGACCTTCAGTTGTTCAGTTTAACGCTCTCCCAACTGAGCTATTTCGGCAGACGGTAGAAAAGTGACAGCGGGATTTAACAGTTCTTGCGTTTCGGTAAAACCGCTTTATTAGAGCTGTTGCATATTATTACATGTCTTTCACGCTGTTCCAGTTTTTTTGCAACGCCTACTGCCGCGATTCAATCTGATTCAGCATTTCTTTATCAAGCTTGTGTGTTCACCTGCGTAACTGTTTAACTCGTTACAAGTATTGCAAAATACTTGTATACCGACAGATTTAACAAATCGTGCTTTGGACGACGAAACCCGGGATCGAGCCAAGGACATTTATATGTTCAGATTAACGCTCTCCCAACTGAGCTATTTCAGCAGACGGGAGAAGAGTGACAGCGGGATCTAGCAGTTCTTGCGCTTCGGTAAAACTGCTTTATTAGAGCTGTTGCACATTACTACATGTCTTCACGCTGTTCCGGTTCTTTTGCAACGCCTACTGTCGCGAAGCATTCTGAATTAGCATTTCTTTACCAAGCAGGTGTGTTCACCTGCGTAAACGTTTCACTCGTTAGAATTATTGCGAAGTACTTGTGTACCGAAAGATTTAACAAAAAAGTGTTTTGGATGCTGAAACCCGGGATCGAGCAAAGGACCTTTAGATGTTCAGTTTAACGCTCTCCCAACTGAGCTATTTCGGCAGACAGGAGAAGAGTGACAGCGGGATTTAACAGTTCTTGCGTTTGGGTAAAATCGCTTTATTAGAGCTTTTGCACATTATTACATGTCTTTCACGCTGTTCCGGTTCTTTTGCAACGCCTACTGCCGCGATGCAATCTGAATCAGCATTTCTTTATCAAGCATGTGTGTTCACCTGCGTAACCGTTTCACTCGTTAGAAGTATTGCAAAATTCTTGTATACCGAGAGATTTAACAAAAAAGTGCTCTGGACGCCGAAACCCGGGATCGAGCCAAGGACCTTTAGATTTTCAGTCTAACGCTCTCCGAACTGAGCCATTTCGCCATACGGGAGAAGAGTGAAAGCGGCATTTAACAGTTCTTGCGTTTCGGTAAAACTGCTTTATTGGGGCTGTTGCACATTACTACATGTCTTTCACGCAGTTCCGGTTTTTTTGCAACGCCTACTGCCGCCATGCAATCTGAATCAGCATTTCTTTATCATTCATGTGTGTTCCCCTGCGTAACCGTTTCACTCGTTAGAATTATTGCAAAATACTTGTATACCGGCAGATATAACAAATCGTGCTTTGAACGCCGAAACCCGGGATCGATATAAGGACCTTTATATGTTCAGTTTAACGCTCTCCCTACTGAGCTATTTCAGCAGACGGGAGAAGAGAGACAGCGGGATCTAACAGTTCTTGCGCTTTGGTAAAACCGCTTTATTAGAGCTTTTGCACATTACTACATGTCTTTCATGCTGTTCCGGTTCTTTTGCAACGCCTACTTCCGCGATGCAATCTGAATCAGCATTTCTTTATCAAGCATGTGTGTTCACCTGCGTAACCGTTTCACTCGTTAGAAATATTGCAAAATATTTGTGTACCGACAGATTTAGCACAAAATTGCTTTGGACGCCGAAACCCGGGATCGAGCCAAGGACCTTTAGATTTTCAGTCTAACGCTCTCCGAACTGAGCTATTTCGGCCTACGGGAGAAGAGTGAAAGCTAGATTTAACAGTTCTTGCGTTTGGGTAAAATCGCTTTATTAAAGCTGTTGCACAATATTACATGTCTTTCACGCTGTTCCGGTTCTTTTGCAAAGCCTACTTCTGCGATGCAATCTGAATCAGCATTTCTTTATCAAGCATATGTGTTCACCTGCGTAACCGTTTCACTCGTTAGAAGTATTGCAAAATACTTGTATACCGACAGATTTAACAAAAAAGTGCTTCGGACGCCGAAACCCGGGATCGAGCCAAGAACCTTCAGATGTTCAGTTTAACGCTCTCCCAACTGAGCTATTTCGGCAGACGGGAGAAGAGTGACAGCGGGATTTAACAGTCCTTGCGTTTGGGTAAAATCGCTTTATTAGAGCTGTTGCAGATTATTACATGTCTTTCACGCTGTTCCGGTTCTTTTGCAACGCCTACTGCTGCGATGCAATCTTAATCGGCATTTCTTTATCAAGCATATGTGTTCACCTGCGTAACCGTTTCACTCGTTAGAATTATTGCAAAATACTTGTATAACGACGGATTTAACAAATCGTGCTTTGGACGCCGAAACCCGGGATCGAGCCAAGGACCTTCAGATGTTCAGTTTAACGCTCTCCTAACTGAGCTATTTCGGCAGACGGGAGAAAAGTGACAGCGGGATTTAACAGTTCTTGCGTTTCGGTAAAACCGCTTTATTAGAGCTGTTGCATACTATTACATGTCTTTCACGCGGTTCCGGTTTTTTTGCAACGTCTACTGCCGCGATTCAATCTGATTCAGCATTTATTTATCAAGCATGTGTGTTCACCTGCGTAACTGTTTAACTCGTTAGAATTCTTGCAAAATACTTGTATACCGACAGATTTACCAAATCGTGCTTTGGACGACGAAACCCGGGATCGAGCCAAGGACCTTTATATGTTCAGTTTAACGCTCTGCCAACTGAGCTATTTCAGAAGACGGGAGAAGAGTGACAGCGGGATTTAAGAGTTCTTGCGTTTCGGTAAAACCGCTTTATTAGAGCTGTTGCACATTATTACGTGTATTTCGCGCTGTTCTGGTTCTTTTGCAATGCCCACTCCCGCGATGCAATCTGAATCAGCATTTTTTTATCAAGCAGGTGTGTTCACCTCCGTAACTGTTTCACTCGTTAGAATTATTGCGAAATACTTGTATGCCGACAGATTCAACAAAAAAGTGCTTCGGACGCTGAAACCCGAGATCGAGTCAAGGACCTTTAGATGTTCAGTTTAACGCTCTCCCAACTGAGCTATTTCGGCAGACGGGAGAAGAGTGACAGTGGGATTTAACAGTTCTTGCGTTTGGGTAAAATCGCTTTATTAGAGCTGTTGCACTATATTACATGTCTTTCACGCTGTTCCGGTTCTTTTGCAACGCCTACTGCCGCGATGCAATCTGAATCAGCATTTCTTTATCAAGCATGTGTGTTCACCTGCGTAACCGTTTCACTCGTTAGAAGTATTGCAAAATACTTGTATACCGAGAGATTTAACAAAAAAGTGTTCTGGACGCCGAAACCCGGGATCGAGCCAAGGACCTTTAGAATTTTAGTCTAACGCTCTCCGAACTGAGCTATTTCGGCCTACGGGAGAAGAGTGAAAGCGGCATTTAACAGTTCTTGCGTTTCGGTAAAACTGCTTTATTAGGGCTGTTGCACATTACTACATGTCTTTCACGCAGTTCCGGTTTTTTTGCAACGCCTACTGCCGCCATGCAATCTGAATCAGCATTTCTTTATCAACCATGTGTGTTCCCCTGCGTAACCGTTTCACTCGTTAGAATTATTGCAAAATACTTGTATACCGGCAGATTTAACAAATCGTGCTTTGCACGCCGAAACCCGGGATCGATATAAGGACCTTTATATGTTCAGATTAACGCTCTCCCAACTGAGCTATTTCAGCAGACGGGAGAAGAGTGACAGCGGGATCTAACAGTTCTTGCGCTTTGGTAAAACCGCTTTATTAGAGCTTTTGCACATTACTACATGTCTTTCATGCTGTTCCGGTTCTTTTGCAACGCCTACTTCCGCGATGCAATCTGAATCAGCATTTCTTTATCAAGCATGTGTGTTCACCTGCGTAACCGTTTCACTCGTTAGAAATATTGCAAAATATTTGTATACCGACAGATTTAGCACAAAATTGCTTTGGACGCCGAAACCCGGGATCGAGCCAAGGCCCTTTAGATTTTCAGTCTAACGCTCTCCGAACTGAGCTATTTCGGCCTACGGGAGAAGAGTGACAGCGGGATTTAACAGTCCTTGCGTTTGGGTAAAATCGCTTTATTAGAGCTGTTGCACATTATTACATGTCTTTCACGCTGTTCCGGTTCTTTTGCAACGCCTACTGCCGCGATGCAATCTGAATCAGCATTTATTTATCAACCATGTGTGTTCCCCTGCGTAACCGTTTCACTCGTTAGAACTATTGCAAAATACTTGTATACCGGCAGATTTAACAAATCGTGCTTTGAACGCCGAAACCCGGGATTGATATAAGGACCTTTATATGTTCAGTTTAACGCTCTCCCAACTGAGCTATTTCAGCAGACGGGAGAAGAGAGACAGCGGGATCTAACAGTTCTTGCGTTTGGGTAAAATCGCTTTATTAAAGCTGTTGCACAATACTACATGTCTTTCACGCTGTTCCGGTTCTTTTGCAAAGCCTACTTCTGCGATGCAGTCTGAATCAGCCTTTCTTTATCAAGCATATGTGTTCACCTGCGTAACCGTTTCCCTCGTTAGAAGTATTGCAAAATACTTGTATACCGACAGATTTAACAAAAAAGTGCTTCGGACGCCGAAACCCGGGATCGAGCCAAGAACCTTTAGATGTTCAGTTTAACGCTCTCCCAACTGAACTATTTCGGCAGACGGGAGAAGAGTGACAGCGGGATTTAACAGTCCTTGCGTTTGGGTAAAATCGCTTTATTAGAGCTGTTGCACATTATTACATGTCTTTCACGCTGTTCCGGTTCATTTGCAACGCCTACTGCTGCGATGCAATCTGAATCAGCATTTCTTTATGAAGCATGTGTGTTCACCTGCGTAACCGTTTCACTCGTTAGAAGTATTGCAAAATACTTGTATACCGAGAGATTTAACAAAAAAGTGCTTTTGACGCAGAAACCCGGGATCGAGCAAAGGACGTTTAGAAGTTCAGTTTAACGCTCTCCCAACTGAGCTGTTTCGGCAGACGGGAGAAGAGTGACAGCGGGATTTAACATTTCTTGCGGTTGGGTAAAATCGCTTTATTAGAGCTGTTGCACATTATTACATGTCTTTCACACTGTTCCGGTTCATTTGCAACGCCTACTGCTGCGATGCAATCTGAATCAGCATTTCTTTATGAAGCATGTGTGTTCACCTGCGTAACCGTTTCACTCGTTAGAAGTATTGCAAAATACTTGTATACCGAGAGATTTAACAAAAAAGTGCTCTGGACGCCGAAACCCGGGATCGAGCCAAGGACCTTTAGATTTTCAGTCTAACGCTCTCCTAACTGAGCTATTTCGGCCTACGGGAGAAGATTGAAAGCAAGATTTAACAGTTCTTGAATTTGGGTAAAATCGCTTTATTAGAGCTGTTGCACATTATTACATGTCTTTCACGCTTTTCCGGTTCTTTTGCAAAGCCTACTGCTGCGATGCAATCTTAATCGGCATTTCTTTATCAAGCATATGTGTTCACCTGCGTAACCGTTTCACTCGTTAGAAGTATTGCAAAATACTTGTATACCAAGAGATTTAACAAAAAAGTGCACTGGACGCCGAAACCCGGGATCGAGCCAAGGACCTTTAGATGTTCAGTTTAACGCTCTCCCAACTGAGCTATTTCGGCAGACGGGAGAAGAGTGACAGCGGAATTTAACAGTTCTTGCGCTTCGGTAAAACCGCTTTATTAAAGCTGTTGCTCATTATTACATGTCTTTCAAGCTGTTCCGGTTCTTTCGCAACGCCTACTGTCGCGATGCAGTCTGAATCAGCCTTTCTTTATTAAGCATGCGTGTTAACCTGCGTAACCGTTTCACTCGTTAGAATTATTGCAAAATACTTGTATAACGACGGATTTAACAAATCGTGCTTTGGACGCCGAAACCCGGGATCCAGCCAAGGACCTTTAGATGTTCAGTTTAACGCTCTCCCAACTGAGCTATTTCGGCAGACGGGAGAAGAGTGACAGCGGAATTTAACAGTTCTTGCGTTTCGGTAAAACTGCTTTATTAGGGCTGTTGCACATTACTACATGTCTTTCACGCAGTTCCGGTTTTTTTGCAACGCCTACTGCCGCCATGCAATCTGAATCAGCATTTCTTTATCAACCATGTGTGTTCCCCTGCGTAACCGTTTCACGCGTTAGAATTATTGCAAAATACTTGTATACTGGCAGAATTAACAAATCGTGCTTTGAACGCCGAAACCCGGGATCGATATAAGGACCTTTATATGTTCAGTTTAACGCTCTCCCAACTGAGCTATTTCAGCAGACGGGAGAAGAGAGACAGCGGGATCTAACAGTTCTTGCGCTTTGGTAAAACCGCTTTATTAGAGCTTTTGCACATTACTACATGTCTTTCATGCTGTTCCGGTTCTTTTGCAACGCCTACTTCCGCGATGCAATCTGAATCAGCATTTCTTTATCAAGCATGTGTGTTCACCTGCGTAACCGTTTCACTCGTTAGAAATATTGCAAAATATTTGTATACCGACAGATTTAGCACAAAATTGCTTTGGACGCCGAAACCCGGGATCGAGCCAAGGACCTTTAGATTTTCAGTCTAACGCTCTCCCAACTGAGCTATTTCGGCAGACGGGAGAAGAGTGACAGCGGGATTTAACAGTCCTTGCGTTTGGGTAAAATCGCTTTATTAGAGCTGTTGCACATTATTACATGTCTTTCACGCTGTTCCGGTTCTTTTGCAACGCCTACTGCCGCGATGCAATCTGAATCAGCATTTCTTTATCAAGCATATGTGTTCACCTGCGTAACCGTTTCACTCGATAGAAGTATTGCAAAACACTTGTATACCAAGAGATTTTACAAAAAAGTGCTTCGGACGCCGAAACCCGGGATCGAGCCAAGGACCTTTAGATTTTCAGTCTAACGCTCTCCGAACTGAGCTATTTCGGCCTATGGGAGAAGAGTGACAGCGGGATTTAACAGTCCTTGCGTTTGGGTAAAATCGCTTTATTAGAGCTGTTGCACATTATTACATGTCTTTCACGCTGTTCCGGTTCTTTTGCAACGCCTACTGCCGCGATGCAATCTGAATCAGCTTTTCTTTATCAACCATGTGTGTTCCCCTGCGTAACCGTTTCACTCATTAGAATTATTGCAAAATACTTGTATACCGGCAGATTTAACAAATCGTGCTTTGAACGCCGAAACCCGGGATCGATATGAGGACCTTTATATGTTCAGTTTAACGCTCTCCCAACTGAGCTATTTCAGCAGACGGGAGAAGAGAGACAGCGGGATCTAACAGTTCTTGCGTTTGGGTAAAATCGCTTTATTAAAGCTGTTGCACAAAATTACATGTCTTTCACGCTGTTCCGGTTCTTTTGCAAAGCCTACTTCTGCGATGCAGTCTGAATCAGCATTTCTTTATCAAGCATATGTGTTCACCTGCGTAACCGTTTCACTCGTTAGAAGTATTGCAAAATACTTGTATACCGACAGATTTAACAAAAAAGTGCTTCGGACGCCGAAACCCGGGATCGAGCCAAGAACCTTTAGATGTTCAGTTTAACGCTCTCCCAACTGAGCTATTTCGGCAGACGGGAGAAGAGTGACAGCGGGATTTAACAGTCCTTGCGTTTGGGTAAAATCGCTTTATTAGAGCTGTTGCACATTATTACATGTCTTTCACGCTGTTCCGGTTCTTTTGCAACGCCTACTGCCGCGATGCAATCTGAATCAGCATTTCTTTATCAAGCATATGTGTTCACCTGCGTAACCGTTTCACTCGATAGAAGTATTGCAAAACACTTGTATACCAAGAGATTTAACAAAAAAGTGCTTCGGACGCCGAAACCCGGGATCGAGCCAAGGACCTTTAGATTTTCAGTCTAACGCTCTCCGAGCTGAGCTATTTCGGCCTATGGGACAAGAGTGACAGCGGGATTTAACAGTCCTTGCGTTTGGGTAAAATCGCTTTATTAGAGCTGTTGCACATTATTACATGTCTTTCACGCTGTTCCGGTTCTTTTGCAACGCCTACTGCTGCGATGCAATCTGAATCAGCTTTTCTTTATCAACCATGTGTGTTCCCCTGCGTAACCGTTTCACTCGTTAGAATTATTGCAAAATACTTGTATACCGGCAGATTTAACAAATCGTGCTTTGAACGCCGAAACCCGGGATCGATATGAGGACCTTTATATGTTCAGTTTAACGCTCTCCCAACTGAGCTATTTCAGCAGACGGGAGAAGAGAGACAGCGGGATCTAACAGTTCTTGCGTTTGGGTAAAATCGCTTTATTAAAGCTGTTGCACAATATTACATGTCTTTCACGCTGTTCCGGTTCTTTTGCAAAGCCTACTTCTGCGATGCAGTCTGAATCAGCATTTCTTTATCAAGCATATGTGTTCACCTGCGTAACCGTTTCACTCGTTAGAAGTATTGCAAAATACTTGTATACCGACAGATTTAACAAAAAAGTGCTTTTGACGCAGAAACCCGGGATCGAGCAAAGGACGTTTAGATGTTCAGTTTAACGCTCTCCCAACTGAGCTGTTTCGGCAGACGGGAGAAGAGTGACAGCGGGATCTAACAGTTCTTGCGTTTGGGTAAAATCGCTTTATTAAAGCTGTTGCACAATATTACATGTCTTTCACGCTGTTCCGGTTCTTTTGCAACGCCTACTGCCGCGATGCAATCTGAATCAGCATTTCTTTATCAAGCATGTGTGTTCACCTGCGTAACCGTTTCACTCGTTAGAAGTATTGCAAAATACTTGTATACCGAGAGATTTAACAAAAAAGTGCTCTGGACGCCGAAACTCGGGATCGAGCCAAGGACCTTTAGATTTTCAGTCTAACGCTCTCCTAACTGAGCTATTTCGGCCTACGGGAGAAGAGTGAAAGCAAGATTTAACAGTTCTTGCATTTGGGTAAAATCGCTTTATTAGAGCTGTTGCACATTATTACATGTCTTTCACGCTTTTCCGGTTCTTTTGCAACGCCTACTGCTGCGATGCAATCTTAATCGGCATTTCTTTATCAAGCATATGTGTTCACCTGCGTAACCGTTTCACTCGTTAGAAGTATTGCAAAACACTTGTATACCAAGAGATTTAACAAAAAAGTGCACTGGACGCCGAAACCCGGGATCGAGCCAAGGACCTTTAGATGTTCAGTTTAACGCTCTCCCAACTGAGCTATTTCAGCAGACAGGAGAAGAGTGACAGCGGTATCTAACAGTTCTTGCGCTTCGGTAAAACCACTTTATTAAAGCTGTTGCTCATTATTACATGTCTTTCAAGCTGTTCCGGTTCTTTCGCAACGCCTACTGTCGCGATGCACTCTGAATCAGCCTTTCTTTATTAAGCATGTGTGTTAACCTGCGTAACCGTTTCACTTGTTAGAATTATTGCAAAATACTTGTATAACGACGGATTTAACAAATCGTGCTTTGGACGCCGAAACCCGGGATCCAGCCAAGGACCTTTAGATGTTCAGTTTAACGCTCTCCCAACTGAGCTATTTCGGCAGACGGGAGAAGAGTGACAGCGGAATTTAACAGTTCTTGCGTTTCGGTAAAACTGCTTCATTAGGGCTGTTGCACATTACTACATGTCTTTCACGCAGTTCCGGTTTTTTTGCAACGCCTACTGCCGCCATGCAATCTGAATCAGCATTTCTTTATCAACCATGTGTGTTCCCCTGCGTAACCGTTTCACTCGGTAGAATTATTGCAAAATACTTGCATACCGGCAGAATTAACAAATCGTGCTTTGAACGCCGAAGCCCGGGATCGATATAACGACCTTTATATGTTCAGTTTAACGCTCTCCCAACTGAGCTATTTCAGCAGACGGGAGAAGAGAGACAGCGGGATCTAACAGTTCTTGCGCTTTGGTAAAACCGCTTTATTAGAGCTTTTGCACATTACTACATGTCTTTCATGCTGTTCCGGTTCTTTTGCAACGCCTACTTCCGCGATGCAATCTGAATCAGCATTTCTTTATCAAGCATGTGTGTTCACCTGCGTAACCGTTTCACTCGTTAGAAATATTGCAAAATATTTGTATACCGGCAGATTTAACAAATCGTGCTTTGCACGCCGAAACCCGGGATCGATATAAGGACCTTTATATGTTCAGACTAACGCTCTCCCAACTGAGCTATTTCAGCAGACGGGAGAAGAGTGACAGCGGGATCTAACAGTTCTTGCGCTTTGGTAAAACCGCTTTATTAGAGATTTTGCACATTACTACATGTCTTTCATGCTGTTCCGGTTCTTTTGCAACGCCTACTTCCGCGATGCAATCTGAATCAGCATTTCTTTATCAAGCATGTGTGTTCACCTGCGTAACCGTTTCACTCGTTAGAAATATTGCAAAATATTTGTATACCGACAGATTTAGCACAAAATTGCTTTGGACGCCGAAACCCGGGATCGAGCCAAGGACCTTTAGATTTTCAGTCTAACGCTCTCCGAACTGAGCTATTTCGGCCTACGGGAGAAGAGTGACAGCGGGATTTAACAGTCCTTGCGTTTGGGTAAAATCGCTTTATTAGAGCTGTTGCACATTATTACATGTCTTTCACGCTGTTCCGGTTCTTTTGCAACGCCTACTGCCGCCATGCAATCTGAATCAGCATTTCTTTATCAACCATGTGTGTTCCCCTGCATAACCGTTTCACTCGTTAGAATTATTGCAAAATACTTGTATACCGGCAGATTTAACAAATCGTGCTTTGCACGCCGAAACCCGGGATCGATATAAGGACCTTTATATGTTCAGATTAACGCTCTCCCAACTGAGCTATTTCAGCAGACGGGAGAAGAGTGACAGCGGGATCTAACAGTTCTTGCGCTTTGGTAAAACCGCTTTATTAGAGCTTTTGCACATTACTACATGTCTTTCATGCTGTTCCGGTTCTTTTGCAACGCCTACTTCCGCGATGCAATCTGAATCAGCATTTCTTTATCAAGCATGTGTGTTCACCTGCGTAACCGTTTCACTCGTTAGAAATATTGCAAAATATTTGTATACCGACAGATTTAGCACAAAATTGCTTTGGACGCCGAAACCCGGGATCGAGCCAAGGACCTTTAGATTTTCAGTCTAACGCTCTCCGAACTGAGCTATTTCGGCCTACGGGATAAGAGTGACAGCGGGATTTAACAGTCCTTGCGTTTGGGTAAAATCGCTTTATTAGAGCTGTTGCACATTATTACATGTCTTTCACGCTGTTCCGGTTCTTTTGCAACGCCTACTGCCGCGATGCAATCTGAATCAGCATTTCTTTATCAACCATGTGTGTTCCCCTGCGTAACCGTTTCACTCGTTAGAACTATTGCAAAATACTTGTATACCGGCAGATTTAACAAATCGTGCTTTGAACGCCGAAACCCGGGATTGATATAAGGACCTTTATATGTTCAGTTTAACGCTCTCCCAACTGAGCTATTTCAGCAGACGGGAGAAGAGAGACAGCGGGATCTAACAGTTCTTGCGTTTGGGTAAAATCGCTTTATTAAAGCTGTTGCACAATACTACATGTCTTTCACGCTGTTCCGGTTCTTTTGCAAAGCCTACTTCTGCGATGCAGTCTGAATCAGCATTTCTTTATCAAGCATATGTGTTCACCTGCGTAACCGTTTCCCTCGTTAGAAGTATTGCAAAATACTTGTATACCGACAGATTTAACAAAAAAGTGCTTCGGACGCCGAAACCCGGGATCGAGCCAAGAACCTTTAGATGTTCAGTTTAACGCTCTCCCAACTGAACTATTTCGGCAGACGGGAGAAGAGTGACAGCGGGATTTAACAGTCCTTGCGTTTGGGTAAAATCGCTTTATTAGAGCTGTTGCACATTATTACATGTCTTTCACGCTGTTCCGGTTCTTTTGCAACGCCTACTGCCGCGATGCAATCTGAATCAGCATTTTTTTATCAAGCATGTGTGTTCACCTGCGTAACCGTTTCACTCCTCAGAATTGATGCAAAATACTTGAATACCGACAGATTTAACAAAAAAGTGCTTTTGACGCAGAAACCCGGGATCGAGCAAAGGACGTTTAGATGTTCAGTTTAACGCTCTCCCAACTGAGCTGTTTCGGCAGACGGGAGAAGAGTGACAGCGGGATTTAACATTTCTTGCGGTTGGGTAAAATCGCTTTATTAGAGCTGTTGCACATTATTACATGTCTTTCACGCTGTTCCGGTTCATCTGCAACGCCTACTGCTGCGATGCAATCTGAATCAGCATTTCTTTATGAAGCATGTGTGTTCACCTGCGTAACCGTTTCACTCGTTAGAAGTATTGCAAAATACTTGTATACCGAGAGATTTAACAAAAAAGTGCTCTGGACGCCGAAACCCGGGATCGAGCCAAGGACCTTTAGATTTTCAGTCTAACGCTCTCCTAACTGAGCTATTTCGGCCTACGGGAGAAGATTGAAAGCAAGATTTAACAGTTCTTGCATTTGGGTAAAATCGCTTTATTAGAGCTGTTGCACATTATTACATGTCTTTCACGCTTTTCCGGTTCTTTTGCAAAGCCTACTGCTGCGATGCAATCTTAATCGGCATTTCTTTATCAAGCATATGTGTTCACCTGCGTAACCGTTTCACTCGTTAGAAGTATTGCAAAATACTTGTATACCAAGAGATTTAACAAAAAAGTGCACTGGACGCCGAAACCCGGGATCGAGCCAAGGACCTTTAGATGTTCAGTTTAACGCTCTCCCAACTGAGCTATTTCGGCAGACGGGAGAAGAGTGACAGCGGAATTTAACAGTTCTTGCGCTTCGGTAAAACCGCTTTATTAAAGCTGTTGCTCATTATTACATGTCTTTCAAGCTGTTCCGGTTCTTTCGCAACGCCTACTGTCGCGATGCAGTCTGAATCAGCCTTTCTTTATTAAGCATGCGTGTTAACCTGCGTAACCGTTTCACTCGTTAGAATTATTGCAAAATACTTGTATAACGACGGATTTAACAAATCGTGCTTTGGACGCCGAAACCCGGGATCCAGCCAAGGACCTTTAGATGTTCAGTTTAACGCTCTCCCAACTGAGCTATTTCGGCAGACGGGAGAAGAGTGACAGCGGAATTTAACAGTTCTTGCGTTTCGGTAAAACTGCTTTATTAGGGCTGTTGCACATTACTACATGTCTTTCACGCAGTTCCGGTTTTTTTGCAACGCCTACTGCCGCCATGCAATCTGAATCAGCATTTCTTCATCAACCATGTGTGTTCCCCTGCGTAACCGTTTCACGCGTTAGAATTATTGCAAAATACTTGTATACCGGCAGAAATAACAAATCGTGCTTTGAACGCCGAAACCCGGGATCGATATAAGGACCTTTATATGTTCAGTTTAACGCTCTCCCAACTGAGCTATTTCAGCAGACGGGAGAAGAGAGACAGCGGGATCTAACAGTTCTTGCGCTTTGGTAAAACCGCTTTATTAGAGCTTTTGCACATTACTACATGTCTTTCATGCTGTTCCGGTTCTTTTGCAACGCCTACTTCCGCGATGCAATCTGAATCAGCATTTCTTTATCAAGCATGTGTGTTCACCTGCGTAACCGTTTCACTCGTTAGAAATATTGCAAAATATTTGTATACCGACAGATTTAGCACAAAATTGCTTTGGACGCCGAAACCCGGGATCGAGCCAAGGACCTTTAGATTTTCAGTCTAACGCTCTCCGAACTGAGCTATTTCGGCCTATGGGAGAAGAGTGACAGCGGGTTTTAACAGTCCTTGCGTTTGGGTAAAATCGCTTTATTAGAGCTGTTGCACATTATTACATGTCTTTCACGCTGTTCCGGTTCTATCAACGCCTACGGCCGCGATGCAATCTGAATCAGCTTTTCTTTATCAACCATGTGTGTTCCCCTGCGTAACCGTTTCACTCGTTAGAATTATTGCAAAATACTTGTATACCGGCAGATTTAACAAATCGTGCTTTGAACGCCGAAACCCGGGATCGATATAAGGACCTTTATATGTTCAGTTTAACGCTCTCCCAACTGAGCTATTTCAGCAGACGGGAGAAGAGAGACAGCGGGATCTAACAGTTCTTGCGTTTGGGTAAAATCGCTTTATTAAAGCTGTTGCACAATATTACATGTCTTTCACGCTGTTCCGGTTCTTTTGCAAAGCCTACTTCTGCGATGCAGTCTGAATCAGCATTTCTTTATCAAGCATATGTGTTCACCTGCGTAACCGTTTCACTCGTTAGAAGTATTGCAAAATACTTGTATACCGACAGATTTAACAAAAAAGTGCTTCGGACGCCGAAACCCGGGATCGAGCCAAGAACCTTTAGATGTTCAGTTTAACGCTCTCCCAACTGAGCTATTTCGGCAGACGGGAGAAGAGTGACAGCGGGATTTAACAGTCCTTGCGTTTGGGTAAAATCGCTTTATTAGAGCTGTTGCACATTATTACATGTCTTTCACGCTGTTCCGGTTCTTTTGCAACGCCTACTGCCGCGATGCAATCTGAATCAGCATTTCTTTATCAAGCATATGTGTTCACCTGCGTAACCGTTTCACTCGATAGAAGTATTGCAAAACACTTGTATACCAAGAGATTTTACAAAAAAGTGCTTCGGACGCCGAAACCCGGGATCGAGCCAAGGACCTTTAGATTTTCAGTCTAACGCTCTCCGAACTGAGCTATTTCGGCCTATGGGAGAAGAGTGACAGCGGAATTTAACAGTCCTTGCGTTTGGGTAAAATCGCTTTATTAGAGCTGTTGCACAATATTACATGTCTTTCACGCTGTTCCGGTTCTTTTGCAACGCCTACTGCCGCGATGCAATCTGAATCAGCTTTTCTTTATCAACCATGTGTGTTCCCCTGCGTAACCGTTTCACTCGTTAGAATTATTGCAAAATACTTGTATACCGGCAGATTTAACAAATCGTGCTTTGAACGCCGAAACCCGGGATCGATATGAGGACCTTTATATGTTCAGTTTAACGCTCTCCCAACTGAGCTATTTCAGCAGACGGGAGAAGAGAGACAGCGGGATCTAACAGTTCTTGCGTTTGGGTAAAATCGCTTTATTAAAGCTGTTGCACAATATTACATGTCTTTCACGCTGTTCCGGTTCTTTTGCAAAGCCTACTTCTGCGATGCAGTCTGAATCAGCATTTCTTTATCAAGCATATGTGTTCACCTGCGTAACCGTTTCACTCGTTAGAAGTATTGCAAAATACTTGTATACCGACAGATTTAACAAAAAAGTGCTTCGGACGCCGAAACCCGGGATCGAGCCAAGAACCTTTAGATGTTCAGTTTAACGCTCTCCCAACTGAGCTATTTCGGCAGACGGGAGAAGAGTGACAGCGGGATTTAACAGTCCTTGCGTTTGGGTAAAATCGCTTTATTAGAGCTGTTGCACATTATTACATGTCTTTCACGCTGTTCCGGTTCTTTTGCAACGCCTACTGCCGCGGTGCAATCTGAATCAGCATTTCTTTATCAAGCATATGTGTTCACCTGCGTAACCGTTTCACTCGATAGAAGTATTGCAAAACACTTGTATACCAAGAGATTTAACAAAAAAGTGCTTCGGACGCCGAAACCCGGGATCGAGCCAAGGACCTTTAGATTTTCAGTCTAACACTCTCCGAACTGAGCTATTTCGGCCTATGGGAGAAGAGTGACAGCTGGATTTAACAGTCCTTGCGTTTGGGTAAAATCGCTTTATTAGAGCTGTTGCACATTATTACATGTCTTTCACGCTGTTCCGGTTCTTTTGCAACGCCTACTGCTGCGATGCAATCTGAATCAGCTTTTCTTTATCAACCATGTGTGTTCCCCTGCGTAACCGTTTCACTCGTTAGAATTATTGCAATATACTTGTATACCGGCAGATTTAACAAATCGTGCTTTGAACGCCGAAACCCGGGATCGATATGAGGACCTTTATATGTTCAGTTTAACGCTCTCCCAACTGAGCTATTTCAGCAGACGGGAGAAGAGAGACAGCGGGATCTAACAGTTCTTGCGTTTGGGTAAAATCGCTTTATTAAAGCTGTTGCACAATATTACATGTCTTTCACGCTGTTCCGGTTCTTTTGCAAAGCCTACTTCTGCGATGCAGTCTGAATCAGCATTTCTTTATCAAGCATGTGTGTTCACCTGCGTAACCGTTTCACTCCTCAGAATTGATTCAAAATACTTGTATACCGACAGATTTAACAAAAAAGTGCTTTTGACGCAGAAACCCGGGATCGAGCAAAGGACGTTTAGATGTTCAGTTTAACGCTCTCCCAACTGAGCTGTTTCGGCAGACGGGAGAAGAGTGACAGCGGGATCTAACAGTTCTTGCGTTTGGGTAAAATCGCTTTATTAAAGCTGTTGCACAATATTACATGTCTTTCACGCTGTTCCGGTTCTTTTGCAACGCGTACTGCCGCGATGCAATATGAATCAGCATTTCTTTATCAAGCATATGTGTTCACCTGCGTAACCGTTTCACTCGTTAGAAGTATTGCAAAATACTTGTATACCGACAGATTTAACAAAAAAGTGCTTCGGACGCCGAAACCCGGGATCGAGCCAAGAACCTTTAGATGTTCAGTTTAACGCTCTCCCAACTGAGCTATTTCGGCAGACGGGAGAAGAGTGAAAGCAAGATTTAACAGTTCTTGCATTTGGGTAAAATCGCTTTATTAGAGCTGTTGCACATTATTACATGTCTTTCACGCTTTTCCGGTTCTTTTGCAACGCCTACTGCTGCGATGCAATCTTAATCGGCATTTCTTTATCAAGCATATGTGTTCACCTGCGTAACCGTTTCACTCGTTAGAAGTATTGCAAAACACTTGTATACCAAGAGATTTAACAAAAAAGTGCACTGGACGCCGAAACCCGGGATCGAGCCAAGGACCTTTAGATGTTCAGTTTAACGCTCTCCCAACTGAGCTATTTCAGCAGACAGGAGAAGAGTGACAGCGGTATCTAACAGTTCTTGCGCTTCGGTAAAACCACTTTATTAAAGCTGTTGCTCATTATTACATGTCTTTCAAGCTGTTCCGGTTCTTTCGCAACGCCTACTGTCGCGATGCACTCTGAATCAGCCTTTCTTTATTAAGCATGTGTGTTAACCTGCGTAACCGTTTCACTTGTTAGAATTATTGCAAAATACTTGTATAACGACGGATTTAACAAATCGTGCTTTGGACGCCGAAACCCGGGATCCAGCCAAGGACCTTTAGATGTTGAGTTGAACGCTCTCCCAACTGAGCTATTTCGGCAGACGGGAGAAGAGTGACAGCGGAATTTAACAGTTCTTGCGTTTCGGTAAAACTGCTTCATTAGGGCTGTTGCACATTACTACATGTCTTTCACGCAGTTCCGGTTTTTTTGCAACGCCTACTGCCGCCATGCAATCTGAATCAGCATTTCTTTATCAACCATGTGTGTTCCCCTGCATAACCGTTTCACTCGTTAGAATTATTGCAAAATACTTGCATACCGGCAGAATTAACAAATCGTGCTTTGAACGCCGAAGCCCGGGATCGATATAACGACCTTTATATGTTCAGTTTAACGCTCTCCCAACTGAGCTATTTCAGCAGACGGGAGAAGAGAGACAGCGGGATCTAACAGTTCTTGCGCTTTGGTAAAACCGCTTTATTAGAGCTTTTGCACAGTACTACATGTCTTTCATGCTGTTCCGGTTCTTTTGCAACGCCTACTTCCGCGATGCAATCTGAATCAGCATTTCTTTATCAAGCATGTGTGTTCACCTGCGTAACCGTTTCACTCGTTAGAAATATTGCAAAATATTTGTATACCGACAGATTAGGCACAAAATTGCTTTGGACGCCGAAACCCGGGATCGAGCCAAGGACCTTTAGATTTTCAGTCTAACGCTTTCCGAACTGAGCTATTTCGGCCTATGGGAGAAGAGTGACAGCGGGATTTAACAGTCCTTGCGTTTGGGTAAAATCGCTTTATTAGAGCTGTTGCACATTATTACATGTCTTTCACGCTGTTCCGGTTCTTTTGCAACGCCTACTGCCGCGATGCAATCTGAATCAGCTTTTCTTTATCAACCATGTGTATTCCCCTGCGTAACCGTTTCACTCGTTAGAATTATTGCAAAATACTTGTATACCGGTAGATTTAACAAATCGTGCTTTGAACGCCGAAACCCGTGATCGATATAAGGACCTTTATATGTTCAGTTTAACGCTCTCCCAACTGAGCTATTTCAGCAGACGGGAGAAGAGAGACAGCGGGATCTAACAGTTCTTGCGTTTGGGTAAAATCGCTTTATTAAAGCTGTTGCACAATATTACATGTCTTTCCCGCTGTTCCGGTTCTTTTGCAAAGCCTACTTCTGCGATGCAGTCTGAATCAGCATTTCTTTATCAAGCATATGTGTTCACCTGCGTAACCGTTTCACTCGTTAGAAGTATTGCAAAATACTTGCATACCGGCAGAATTAACAAATCGTGCTTTGAACGCCGAAGCCCGGGATCGAGCCAAGAACCTTTATATGTTCAGTTTAACGCTCTCCCAACTGAGCTATTTCAGCAGACGGGAGAAGAGAGACAGCGGGATCTAACAGTTCTTGCGCTTTGGTAAAACCGCTTTATTAGAGCTTTTGCACATTACTACATGTCTTTCATGCTGTTCCGGTTCTTTTGCAACGCCTACTTCCGCGATGCAATCTGAATCAGCATTTCTTTATCAAGCATGTGTGTTCACCTGCGTAACCGTTTCACTCGTTAGAAATATTGCAAAATATTTGTATATCGACAGATTTAGCACAAAATTGCTTTGGACGCCGAAACCCGGGATCGAGCAAAGGACGTTTAGATGTTCAGTTTAACGCTCTCCCAACTGAGCTGTTTCGGCAGACGGGAGAAGAGTGACAGCGGGATTTAACATTTCTTGCGGTTGGGTAAAATCGCTTTATTAGAGCTGTTGCACATTATTACATGTCTTTCACGCTGTTCCGGTTCATTTGCAACGCCTACTGCTGCGATGCAATCTGAATCAGCATTTCTTTATGAAGCATGTGTGTTCACCTGCGTAACCGTTTCACTCGTTAAAAGTATTGCAAAATACTTGTATACCGAGAGATTTAACAAAAAAGTGCTCTGGACGCCGAAACACGGGATCGAGCCAAGGACCTTTAGATTTTCAGTCTAACGCTCTCCGAACTGAGCTATTTCGGCCTACGGGAGAAGAGTGAAAGCAAGATTTAACAGTTCTTGCATTTGGGTAAAATCGCTTTATTAGAGCTGTTGCACATTATTACATGTCTTTCACGCTGTTCCGGTTCTTTTGCAACGCCTACTGCTGCGATGCAATCTTAATCGGCATTTCTTTATCAAGCATATGTGTTCACCTGCGTAACCGTTTCACTCGTTAGAAGTATTGCAAAATACTTGTATACCAAGAGATTTAACAAAAAAGTGCACTGGACGCCGAAACCCGGGATCGAGCCAAGGACCTTTAGATGTTCAGTTTAACGCTCTCCCAACTGAGCTATTTCAGCAGACAGGAGAAGAGTGACAGCGGTATCTAACAGTTCTTGCGCTTCGGTAAAACCGCTTTATTAAAGCTGTTGCTCATTATTACATATCTTTCAAGCTGTTCCGGTTCTTTCGCAACGCCTACTGTCGCGATTCAGTCTGAATCAGCCTTTCTTTATTAAGCATGTGTGTTAACCTGCGTAACCGTTTCACTCGTTAGAATTATTGCAAAATACTTGTATAACGACGGATTTAACAAATCGTGCTTTGGACGCCGAAACCCGGGATCCAGCCAAGGACCTTTAGATGTTCAGTTTAACGCTCTCCCAACTGAGCTATTTCGGCAGACGGGAGAAGAGTGACAGCGGAATTTAACAGTTCTTGCGTTTTGGCAAGACTGCTTTATTAGAGCTGTTGCACATTAATAAATGTCTTTAACGCTGTTCCGGTTCTTTTGCAACGCCCACTGCCGCGATGCAATCTGAATAAGCATTTCTTAATCAAGCATGTGTTTTCACCTGCGTAACCGTTTCACTCGTTAGAATTATTGCAAAATACTTGTATACCGACAGATTTAACACAAAATTGCTTTCGACGCCGAAACCCGGGATCAAGCCAAGGGCCTTCAGATGTTCAGTTTAACGCTCTCCCAACTGAGCTATTTCGGCAGACGGGAGAAAAGTGACAGCGGGATTTAACAGTTCTTGCGTTTCAGTAAAACCGCTTTATTAGAGCTGTTGCATACTAATACATGTCTTTCACGCTGTTCCGGTTTTTTTGCAACGCCTACTGCCGCGATTCAATCTGATTCAGCATTTATTTATCAAGCATGTGTGTTCACCTGCGTAACTGTTTAACTCGTTAGAATTCTCAAAATACTTGTATACCGACAGATTTACCAAATCGTGCTTTGGACGACGAAACCCGGGATCGAGCCAAGGACCTTTATATGTTCAGTTTAACGCTCTGCCAACTGAGCTATTTCAGAAGACGGGAGAAGAGTGACAGCGGGATTTAAGAGTTCTTGCGTTGCGGTAAAACCGCTTTATTAGAGCTGTTGCACATTATTACGTGTATTTCGCGCTGTTCTGGTTCTTTTGCAATGCCCACTCCCGCGATGCAATCTGAATCAGCATTTCTTTATCAAGCATGTGTGTTCACCTGCGTAACCGTTTCACTCGTTAGAAGTATTGCAAAATACTTGTATACCGAGAGATTTAACAAAAAAGTGTTCTGTACGCCGAAACCCGGGATCGAGCCAAGGACCTTTAGAATTTTAGTCTAACGCTCTCCGAACTGAGCTATTTCGGCCTACGGGAGAAGAGTGAAAGCAAGATTTAACAGTTCTTGCGTTTGGGTAAAATCGCTTTATTAGAGCTGTTGCACATTATTACATGTCTTTCACGCTGTTCCGGTTTTTTTGCAACGCCTACTGCTGCGATGCAATCTGAATCAGCATTTCTTTATCAAGCATATGTGTTCACTTGCGTAACCGTTTCACTCGTTAGAAGTATTGCAAAATACTTGTATACCGAGAGATTTAACAAAAAAGTGCTCTGGACGCCGAAACCCGGGATCGAGCCAAGGACCTTTAGATGTTCAGTTTAACGCTCTCCCAACTGACCTATTTCGGCAGACGGGAGAAGAGTGACAGCGGGATTTAACAGTCCTTGCGTTTGGGTAAAATCGCTTTATTAGAGCTGTTGCACATTATTACATGTCTTTCACGCTGTTCCGGTTCTTTTGCAACGCCTACTGTCGCGAAGCATTCTGAATTAGCATTTCTTTACCAAGCAGGTGTGTTCACCTGCGTAAACGTTTCACTCGTTAGAATTATTGCGAAGTACTTGTGTACCGACAGATTTAACAAAAAAGTGTTTTGGATCCTGAAACCCGGGATCGAGCAAAGGACCTTTAGATGTTCAGTTTAACGCTCTCCCAACTCAGCTATTTCGGCAGACAGGAGAAAAGTGACAGCGGGATTTAACAGTTCTTGCGTTTGGGTAAAATCGCTTTATTAGAGCTTTTGCACATTATTACATGTCTTTCACGCTGTTCCGGTTCTTTTGCAATGCCTACTGCCGCGATGCAATCTGAATCAGCATTTCTTTATCAAGCATGTGTGTTCTCCTGCGTAACCGTTTCACTCGTTAGAAGTATTGCAAAATACTTGTATACCGAGAGATTTAACAAAAAAGTGCTCTGGACGCCGAAACCCGGGATCGAGCCAAGGACCTTTAGATTTTCAGTCTAACGCTCTCCGAACTGAGCTATTACGGCCTACGGGAGAAGAGTGAAAGCGGCATTTAACAGTTCTTGCGTTTCGGTAAAACTGCTTTATTAGGGCTGTTGCACATTACTACATGTCTTTCACGCAGTTCCGGTTTTTTTGCAACGCCTTCTGCCGCCATGCAATCTGAATCAGCATTTCTTTATCAACCATGTGTGTTCCCCTGCGTAACCGTTTCACTCGTTAGAATTATTGCAAAATACTTGTATATCGGCAGATTTAACAAATCGTGCTTTGAACGCCGAAACCCGGGATCGATTTAAGGACCTTTATATGTTCAGTTTAACGCTCTCCCAACTGAGCTATTTCAGCAGACGGGAGAAGAGAGACAGCGGGATCTAACAGTTCTTGCGCTTTGGTAAAACCGCTTTATTAGAGCTTTTGCACATTACTACATGTCTTTCATGCTGTTCCGGTTCTTTTGCAACGCCTACTTCCGCGATGCAATCTGAATCAGCATTTCTTTATCAAGCATGTGTGTTCACCTGCGTAACCGTTTCACTCGTTAGAAGTATTGCAAAATACTTGTATACCGAGAGATTTAACAAAAAAGTGTTCTGGACGCCGAAACCCGGGATCGAGCCAAGGACCTTTAGATTTTCAGTCTAACGCTCTCCGAACTGAGCTATTTCGGCCTACGGGAGAAGAGTGAAAGCAAGATTTAACAGTTATTGCGTTTGGGTAAAATCGCTTTATTAGAGCTGTTGCACAATATTACATGTCTTTCACGCTGTTCCGGTTCTTTTGCAAAGCCTACTTCTGCGATGCAATCTGAATCAGCATTTCTTGATCAAGCATGTGTGTTCTCCTGCGTAACCGTTTCACTCGTTAGAAGTATTGCAAAATACTTGTATACCGAGAGATTTAACAAAAAAGTGCTCTGGACGCCGAAACCCGGGATCGAGCCAAGGACCTTTAGATTTTCAGTCTAACGCTCTCCGAACTGAGCTATTACGGCATACGGGAGAAGAGTGAAAGCGGCATTTAACAGTTCTTGCGTTTCGGTAAAACTGCTTTATTAGGGCTGTTGCACTTTACTACATGTCTTTCACGCAGTTCCGGTTTTTTTGCAACGCCTACTGCCGCCATGCAATCTGAATCAGCATTTCTTTATCAACCATGTGTGTTCCCCTGCGTAACCGTTTCACTCGTTAGAATTATTGCAAAATACTTGTATACCGGCAGATTTAACAAATCGTGCTTTGAACGCCGAAACCCGGGATCGATATAAGGACCTTTATATGTTCAGTTTAACGCTCTCCCAACTGAGCTATTTCAGCAGACGGGAGAAGAGAGACAGCGGGATCTAACAGCTCTTGCGCTTTGGTAAAACCGCTTTATTAGAGCTTTTGCACATTACTACATGTCTTTCATGCTGTTCCGGTTCTTTTGCAACGCCTACTTCCGAGATGCAATCTTAATCGGCATTTCTTTATTAAGCATGTGTGTTAACCTGCGTAACCGTTTCACTCGTTAGAATTATTGCAAAATACTTGTATAACGACGGATTTAACAAATCGTGCTTTGAACGCCGAAACCCGGGATCGAGCCGAGGACCTTTATATGTTCAGTTTAACGCTCTCCCAACTGAGCTATTTCGGCAGACGGGAGAAGAGTGACAGCGGAATTTAACAGTTCTTGCGTTTTGGCAAGACTGCTTTATTAGAGCTGTTGCACCCTATTAAATGTCTTCAACGCTGTTCCGGTTCTTTTGCAACGCCCACTGCCGCGATGCAGTCTGAATCAGCCTTTCTTTATTAAGCATGTGTGTTAACCTGCGTAACCGTTTCACTCGTTAGAATTATTGCAAAATACTTGTATAACGACGGATTTAACAAATCGTGCTTTGAACGCCGAAACCCGGGATCGATATAAGGACCTTTATATGTTCAGTTTAACGCTCTCCCAACTGAGCTATTTCAGCAGACGGGAGAAGAGAGACAGCGGGATCTAACAGCTCTTGCGCTTTGGTAAAACCGCTTTATTAGAGCTTTTGCACATTACTACATGTCTTTCATGCTGTTCCGGTTCTTTTGCAACGCCTACTTCCGAGATGCAATCTGTATCAGCATTTCTTTATCAACCATGTGTGTTCACCTGCGTAACCGTTTCACTCGTTAGAAGTATTGCGAAATACTTGTATACCAAGAGATTTAACAAAAAAGTGCACTGGACGCCGAAACCCGGGATCGAGCCAAGGACCTTTAGATGTTCAGTTTAACGCTCTCCCAACTGAGCTATTTCAGCAGACAGGAGAAGAGTGACAGCGGTATCTAACAGTTCTTGCGCTTCGGTAAAACCGCTTTATTAAAGCTGTTGCTCATTATTACATGTCTTTCACGCTGTTCCGGTTCTTTCGCAACGCCTACTGTCGCGATGCAGTCTGAATCAGCCTTTCTTTATTAAGCATGTGTGTTAACCTGCGTAACCGTTTCACTCGTTAGAATTATTGCAAAATACTTGTATAACGACGGATTTAACAAATCGTGCTTTGAACGCCGAAACCCGGGATCCAGCCAAGGACCTTTAGATGTTCAGTTTAACGCTCTCCCAACTGAGCTATTTCGGCAGACGGGAGAAGAGTGACAGCGGAATTTAACAGTTCTTGCGTTTTGGCAAGACTGCTTTTTTAGAGCTGTTGCACCCTATTAAATGTCTTTAACGCTGTTCCGGTTCTTTTGCAACGCCCACTGCCGCGATGCAATCTGAATAAGCATTTCTTCATCAAGCATGTGTTTTCACCTGCGTAACCGTTTCACTCGTTAGAATTATTGCAAAATACTTGTATACCGACAGATTTAACACAAAATTGCTTTGGACGCCGAAACCCGGGATCGAGCCAAGGTCCTTCAGATGTTCAGTTAAACGCTCTCCCAACTGAGCTATTTCGGCAGACGGGAGAAAAGTGACAGCGGGATTTAACAGTTCTTGCGTTTCGGTAAAACCGCTTTATTAGAGCTGTTGCACATTATTACGTGTATTTCACGCTGTTCTGGTTCTTTTGCAACGCCTACTGCCGCCATGCAATCTGAATCAGCATTTCTTTATCAAGCATGTGTGTTCCCCTGCGTAACCTTTTCACTCGTTAGAATTATTGCAACATACTTGTATACCGGCAGATTTAACAAATCGTGCTTTGAACGCCGAAACCCGGGATCGATATAAGGACCTTTATATGTTCAGTTTAACGCTCTCCCAACTGAGCTATTTCAGCAGACGGGAGAAGAGAGACAGCGGGATCTAACAGTTCTTGCGCTTCGGTAAAACCGCTTTATTAGAGCTTTTGCACATTACTACATGTCTTTCATGCTGTTCCGGTTCTTTTGCAACGCCTACTGCCGTGATGCAATCTGAATCAGCATTTCTTTATCAAGCATGTGTGTTTACCTGCGTAACCGTTTCACTCGTTAGAACTATTTCAAAAAACTTGTGTACCGACAGATTTAACAAAGAAGTGCTTTGAACGCCGAAACCCGGGATCTTGCCAAAGACCTTTAGATGTTCAGTTTAACACTCTCCCAATTGAGCTATTTCAGCAGACACGAGAAGAGTGACAGCGGGATCTAACAGTTCTTGCGCTTCGGTAAAACCGCTTTATTAAAGCTGTTGCTCATTATTACATGTCTTTCACGCTGTTCCGGTTCTTTCGCAACACCTACTGTTGCGACTCAATCTGAATCAGCCTTTCTTTATCAAGCATGTGTGTTCACCTGCGTAACCGTTTCACTCGTTAGAATTATTGCAAAACACATGTATACCGACAGATTTAACAAATCGTGCTTTGGACGACGAAACCCGGGATCGAGCCGAGGACCTTTATATGTTCCTATTAACGCTCTCCCAACTGAGCTTTTTCAGCAGACGGGAGAAGAGTGACAGCGGGATCTACCAGTTCTTGCGCTTCAGTAAAACTGCTTTATTAGAGCTGTTGCAGATTACTCATGTCTTTCACGCTTTTCCGGTTCTTTTGAAACGCCTATTGCCGCGATGCAATCTGAATCGGCATTTCTTTATCAAGCATGTGTGTTCACCTGCGTAACCGTTTCACTCCTCAGAATTGATGCAAAATACTTGTATACCGACAGATTTGAAAAAAAAAGTGCTTTGGACCCAGAAACCCGGGATCGAGCCAAGGACCTTTAGATGTTCAGTTCAGCGCTCTCCCAACTGCGCTATTTCGGCAGACGGGAGAAGAGTGACAGCAGGATTCAAGAGTTCTTGCGTTTCGGTAAAACCGCTTTATTAGAGCTGTTGCACATTATTACGTGTATTTCGCGCTGTTCTGGTTCTTTTGCAATGCCCACTCCCGCGATGCAATCTGAATCAGCATTTCTTTATCAAGCATGTGTGTTCACCTGCGTAACCGTTTCGCTCGTTAGAAGTATTGCAAAATACTTGTATACCGAGAGATTTAACAAAAAAGTGTTCTGGACGCCAAAACCCGGGATCGAGCCAAGGACCTTTAGAATTTTAGTCTAACGCTCTCCGAACTGAGCTATTTCGGCCTACGGGAGAAGAGTGAAAGCAAGATTTAACAGTTCTTGCGTTTGGGTAAAATCGCTTTATTAGAGCTGTTGCACATTATTACATGCCTTTCACGCTGTTCCGGTTTTTTTGCAACGCCTACTGCTGCGATGCAATCTGAATCAGCATTTCTTTATCAAGCATATGTGTTCACTTGCGTAACCGTTTCACTCGTTAGAAGTATTGCAAAATACTTGTACACCGAGAGATTTAACAAAAAAGTGCTCTGGACGCCGAAACCCGGGATCGAGCCAAGGACCTTTAGATGTTCAGTTTAACGCTCTCCCAACTGAGCTATTTCGGCAGACGGGAGAAGAGTGACAGCGGGATTTAACAGTCCTTGCGTTTGGGTAAAATCGCTTTATTAGAGCTGTTGCACATTATTACATGTCTTTCACGCTGTTCCGGTTCTTTTGCAACGCCTACTGTCGCGAAGCATTCTGAATTAGCATTTCTTTACCAAGCAGGTATGTTCACCTGCGTAAACGTTTCACTCGTTAGAATTATTGCGAAGTACTTGTGTACCGACAGATTTAACAAAAAAGTGTTTTGGATGCTGAAACCCGGGATCGAGCAAAGGACCTTTAGATGTTCAGTTTAACGCTCTCCCAACTCAGCTATTTCGGCAGACAGGAGAAAAGTGACAGCGGGATTTAACAGTTCTTGCGTTTGGGTAAAATCGCTTTATTAGAGCTTTTGCACATTATTACATGTCTTTCACGCTGTTCCGGTTCTTTTGCAATGCCTACTGCCGCGATGCAATCTGAATCAGCATTTCTTTATCAAGCATGTGTGTTCTCCTGCGTAACCGTTTCACTCGTTAGAAGTATTGCAAAATACTTGTATACCGAGAGATTTAACAAAAAAGTGCTCTGGACGCCGAAACCCGGGATCGAGCCAAGGACCTTTAGATTTTCAGTCTAACGCTCTCCGAACTGAGCTATTACGGCATACGGGAGAAGAGTGAAAGCGGCATTTAACAGTTCTTGCGTTTCGGTAAAACTGCTTTATTAGGGCTGTTGCACATTACTACATGTCTTTCACGCAGTTCCGGTTTTTTTGCAACGCCTTCTGCCGCCATGCAATCTGAATCAGCATTTCTTTATCAACCATGTGTGTTCCCCTGCGTAACCGTTTCACTCGTTAGAATTATTGCAAAATATTTGTATATCGGCAGATTTAACAAATTGTGCTTTGAACGCCGAAACCCGGGATCGATATAAGGACCTTTATATGTTCAGTTTAACGCTCTCCCAACTGAGCTATTTCAGCAGACGGGAGAAGAGAGACAGCGGGATCTAACAGTTCTTGCGCTTTGGTAAAACCGCTTTATTAGAGCTTTTGCACATTACTACATGTCTTTCATGCTGTTCCGGTTCTTTTGCAACGCCTACTTCCGCGATGCAATCTGAATCAGCATTTCTTTATCAAGCATGTGTGTTCACCTGCGTAACCGTTTCACTCGTTAGAAGTATTGCAAAATACTTGTATACCGAGAGATTTAACAAAAAAGTGTTCTGGACGCCGAAACCCGGGATCGAGCCAAGGACCTTTAGATTTTCAGTCTAACGCTCTCCGAACTGAGCTATTTCGGCCTACGGGAGAAGAGTGAAAGCAAGATTTAACAGTTATTGCGTTTGGGTAAAATCGCTTTATTAGAGCTGTTGCACAATATTACATGTCTTTCACGCTGTTCCGGTTCTTTTGCAAAGCCTACTTCTGCGATGCAATCTGAATCAGCATTTCTTGATCAAGCATGTGTGTTCTCCTGCGTAACCGTTTCACTCGTTAGAAGTATTGCAAAATACTTGTATACCGAGAGATTTAACAAAAAAGTGCTCTGGACGCCGAAACCCGGGATCGAGCCAAGGACCTTTAGATTTTCAGTCTAACGCTCTCCGAACTGAGCTATTACGGCATACGGGAGAAGAGTGAAAGCGGCATTTAACAGTTCTTGCGTTTCGGTAAAACTGCTTTATTAGGGCTGTTGCACTTTACTACATGTCTTTCACGCAGTTCCGGTTTTTTTGCAACGCCTACTGCCGCCATGCAATCTGAATCAGCATTTCTTTATCAACCATGTGTGTTCCCCTGCGTAACCGTTTCACTCGTTAGAATTATTGCAAAATACTTGTATACCGGCAGATTTAACAAATCGTGCTTTGAACGCCGAAACCCGGGATCGATATAAGGACCTTTATATGTTCAGTTTAACGCTCTCCCAACTGAGCTATTTCAGCAGACGGGAGAAGAGAGACAGCGGGATCTAACAGTTCTTGCGCTTTGGTAAAACCGCTTTATTAGAGCTTTTGCACATTACTACATGTCTTTCATGCTGTTCCGGTTCTTTTGCAACGCCTACTTCCGAGATGCAATCTTAATCGGCATTTCTTTATCAAGCAGGTGTGTTAACCTGCGTAACCGTTTCACTCGTTAGAATTATTGCAAAATACTTGTATAACGACGGATTTAACAAATCGTGCTTTGAACGCCGAAACCCGGGATCCAGCCAAGGACCTTTAGATGTTCAGTTTAACGCTCTCCCAACTGAGCTATTTCGGCAGACGGGAGAAGAGTGACAGCGGAATTTAACAGTTCTTGCGTTTTGGCAAGACTGCTTTATTAGAGCTGTTGCACCCTATTAAATGTCTTTAACGCTGTTCCGGTTCTTTTGCAACGCCCACTGCCGCGATGCAATCTGAATAAGCATTTCTTCATCAAGCATGTGTTTTCACCTGCGTAACCGTTTCACTCGTTAGAATTATTGCAAAATACTTGTATACCGACAGATTTAACACAAAATTGCTTTGGACGCCGAAACCCGGGATCGAGCCAAGGTCCTTCAGATGTTCAGTTAAACGCTCTCCCAACTGAGCTATTTCGGCAGACGGGAGAAAAGTGACAGCGGGATTTAACAGTTCTTGCGTTTCGGTAAAACCGCTTTATTAGAGCTGTTGCACATTATTACGTGTATTTCACGCTGTTCTGGTTCTTTTGCAACGCCTACTGCCGCCATGCAATCTGAATCAGCATTTTTTTATCAAGCATGTGTGTTCCCCTGCGTAACCTTTTCACTCGTTAGAATTATTGCAAAATACTTGTATACCGGCAGATTTAACAAATCGTGCTTTGAACGCCGAAACCCGGGATCGATATAAGGACCTTTATATGTTCAGTTTAACGCTCTCCCAACTGAGCTATTTCAGCAGACGGGAGAAGAGAGACAGCGGGATCTAACAGTTCTTGCGCTTCGGTAAAACCGCTTTATTAGAGCTTTTGCACATTACTACATGTCTTTCATGCTGTTCCGGTTCTTTTGCAACGCCTACTGCCGTGATGCAATCTGAATCAGCATTTCTTTATCAAGCATGTGTGTTTACCTGCGTAACCGTTTCACTCGTTAGAACTATTTCAAAAAACTTGTGTACCGACAGATTTAACAAAGAAGTGCTTTGAACGCCGAAACCCGGGATCGTGCCAAAGACCTTTAGATGTTCAGTTTAACACTCTCCCAATTGAGCTATTTCAGCAGACACGAGAAGAGTGACAGCGGGATCTAACAGTTCTTGCGCTTCGGTAAAACCGCTTTATTAAAGCTGTTGCTCATTATTACATGTCTTTCACGCTGTTCCGGTTCTTTCGCAACACCTACTGTTGCGATGCAATCTGAATCAGCCTTTCTTTATCAAGCATGTGTGTTCACCTGCGTAACCGTTTCACTCGTTAGAATTATTGCAAAACACATGTATACCGACCGATTTAACAAATCGTGCTTTGGACGACGAAACCCGGGATCGAGCCGAGGACCTTTATATGTTCCTATTAACGCTCTCCCAACTGAGCTTTTTCAGCAGACGGGAGAAGAGTGACAGCGGGATCTACCAGTTCTTGCGCTTCAGTAAAACTGCTTTATTAGAGCTGTTGCAGATTACTCATGTCTTTCACGCTTTTCCGGTTCTTTTGAAACGCCTATTGCCGCGATGCAATCTGAATCAGCATTTCTTTATCAAGCATGTGTGTTCACCTGCGTAACCGTTTAACTTGTTAGAAGTATTGCGAAGTACTTATGAACCGAGAGATTTAACAAAAAAGTGCTTTGGACGCTGAAACCTGGGATCGAGCCAAGGACCTTTAGATGTTCAGTTTAACGCTCTCCCAACTGCGCTATTTCGGCAGACGGGAGAAGAGTGACAGCAGGATTTAAGAGTTCTTGCGTTTTGGTAAAACCGCTTTATTAGAGCTGTTGCACATTATTACGTGTATTTCACGCTGTTCTGGTTCTTTTGCAATGCCTACTTCCGCGATGCAATCTGAATCAGCATTTCTTTATCAAGCAGGTGTGTTCACCTGCGTAACCGTTTCACTCGTTAGAATTATTGCGAAATACTTGTATACCGACAGATTTAACAAAAAAGTGCTTTGGACGCTGAAACACGGGATCGAGCCAAGGACATTTAGATGTTCAGTTTAACGCTCTCCCAACTGAGCTATTTCGGCAGACGGGAGAAGAGTGACAGCGGAATTTAACAGTTCTTGCGTTTGGGTAAAATCGCTTTATTAGAGCTGTTGGACATTACTACATGTCTTTCACGCGGTTCTGGTTCTTTTGCAACGCCTACTGCCGCCATGCAATCTGAATCAGCATTTCTTTATCAAGCATGTGTGTTGCCCTGCGTAACCTTTTCACTCGTTAGAATTATTGCGAAATACTTGTATACCGGCAGATTTAACAAATCGTGCTTTGAACGCCGAAACCCGGGATCGATATAAGGACATTTATATGTTCAGTTTAACGCTCTCCCAACTGAGCTATTTCAGCAGACGGGAGAAGAGAGACAGCGGGATCTAACAGTTCTTGCGCTTCGGTAAAACCGCTTTATTAGAGCTTTTGCACATTACTACATGTCTTTTATGCTGTTCCAGTTCTTTTGCAACGCCTACTGCTGCGATGCAATCTGAATCAGCATTTCTTTATCAAGCATGTGTGTTCACCTGCGTAACCGTTTCACTCGTTAGAAATATTGCAAAATACTTGTATACCGACAGATTTAACACAAAATTGCTTTGGACGCCGAAACCCGGGATCGAGCCAAGGACCTTTAGATTTTTAGTCTAACGCTCTCCGAACTGAGCTATTTCGGCAGACGGGAGAAGAGTGACAGCGGGATTTAACAGTCCTTGCGTTTGGGTAAAATCGCTTTATTAGAGCTGTTGCACATTAATACATGTCTTTCACGCTGTTCCGGTTCTTTTGCAACGCCCACGGCCGCGATGCAATCTGAATAAGCATTTCTTCATCAAGCATGTGTTTTCACCTGCGTAACCGTTTCACTCATTAGAATTATTGCAAAATACTTGTATACCAACAGATTTAACACAAAATTCCTTTGGACGCCAAAACCCGGGATTGAGCCAAGGACCTTCAGATGTTCAGTTTAACGCTCTCCCAACTGAGCAATTTCGGCAGACGGGAGAAAAGTTACAGCGGGATTTAACAGTTCTTGCGTTTCGGTAAAACCGCTTTATAAGAGCTGTTGCATATTAACACATGTCTTTCACGCTGTTCCGGTTTTTTTGCAACGCCTACTGCCGCGATTCAATCTGATTCAGCATTTCTTTATCAAGCATGTGTGTTCACCTGCATAACTGTTTAACTTGTTAGAAGTATTGCGAAGTACTTATGAACCGAGAGATTTAACAAAAAAGTGCTTTGGACGCTGAAACCTGGGATCGAGCCAAGGACCTTTAGATGTTCAGTTTAACGCTCTCCCAACTGAGCTATTTCGGCAGACAGGAGAAGAGTGACAGCGGGATTTAACAGTTCTTGCGTTTGGGTAAAATCGCTTTATTAGAGCTGTTGCACATTACTACATGTCTTTCATGCTGTTCCTGTTCTTTTGCAACGCCTACTGCCGCGATGCAATCTGAATCAGCATTTCTTTATCAAGCATGTGTGTTCATCTGCGTAACCGTTTCACTCGTTAGAAGTATTGCAAAATACTTGTATACCGAGAGATTTAACAAAAAAGTGCACTGGACGCCGAAACCCGGGATCGAGCCAAGGACCTTTAGATTTTCAGTCTAACGCTCTCTGAACTGAGCTATTTCGGCATATGGGTGAAGAGTGAAAGCGGCATTTAACAGTTTTTGCGTTTCGGTAAAACTGCTTTATTAGGGCTGTTGCACATTACTACATGTCTTTCACGCGGTTCCGGTTCTTTTGCAACGCCTACTGCCGCCATGCAATCTGAATCAGCATTTCTTTATCAAGCATGTGTGTTCCTCTGCGTAAACGTTTCACTCGTTAGAATTATTGCAAAATACTTGTATACCGGCAAATTTAACAAATCGTGCTTTGAACGCCGAAACCCGGGATCGATATCAGGACCTTTATATGTTCAGTTTAACGCTCTCCCAACTGAGCCATTTCAGCTGACGGGAGAAGAGAGACAGCGGGATCTAACAGTTCTTGCGCTTCGGTAAAAGCGCTTTATTAAAGCTGTTGCTCATTATTACATGTCTTTCACACTGTTCCGGTTCTTTCGCAACACCTACTGTCGCGATACAATCTTAATCAACCTTTCTTTATCAAGCATGTGTGTTCACCTGCGTAACCGTTTCACTCGTTAGAATTATTGCAAAATACATCTATACCGACAGATTTCAAGTCAAGTCAAGTCAAGTTTATTTCCAACAACATCAAGTCGGAGGTCCTTAGGCGAAAAGATGTCGGAGACATCTTGAGAGAGCCCAAGAACCCGTTCCAGAGCAGCAGGCATTTTACAAAAATATCGCGTAATTCACTGTACATGCATAAGCCAAAATGAGAGCTTAGTACTTTTTCCTTTTAGTGAACAAAATACATACATAATTTCACGTAGGTCGCATAAATCTTGTAGGCATATGCGCAAAACAACAATTCTTATACAAAAAGGAAAGAAAACATGTAAAAAACATGATAACGAAAGATAGCTAGTGCTGTTTGAGCAATTCCTATGCGTGTAACAACATACTTCGTACATGTTTCTTGAATATACGTTCAGGCAGTTCGAAGTCGATACTGGTTAAGAATTTGTTCAATATTGTTGGTATCTGGTGGTGTAGAAGGCATTCTCCGTAACGTGTGCGAGAAAAGGGAACTGGTCTTAGTTGATTTCGGAGAGCGTATCGACAGGAGCTGTCAATTGAATGCTGATGAAGTTTGTTTTTCTGAATATAAAGTATTAGTTTATATGTGTAAAGGTCACTTGCTCTAATAAGATCATGATTTATAAAGAGCTGATGAGTACGTAGTTCGCTAGGAAGCCCATAAAATTTTTCAAATATTCTAAGAACCTTTTTCTGTAACGTCTCTAGTTTGTTGAGGTTCTGAGCAGACGTTTTTGCCCATACTAGTGCGCAGTAAGATAACCGAGAATAGAAATGGGCGTAGTATATAGCCTTTTTAAGCCATAATGGTACAAGGTCTGATAACTTATACATGCAGCCAACAGTTTTACCTAATTCAGAGACAAGTTTTGATATATGTATGTTCCATGACATGTTTTCCTCAAACCATACTCCTAGAAATTTTTGCGTTTTAACACATTCCAGCGTGGTGCCTTGAAAGGAGAAATTCAGTGTAATGCATGGCTTATTAGGAGGCCTAAATATAACATATTTTGTTTTACTTGCGTTTAAGTCAAGCTTGTTTTCATGGAGCCACAGTTCCAGGTGTCTTAAATAATTAGTTACAGTAACTTGAAGATCGGCCACTGTATCAGCACTGAAAAAGGCATTCGTGTCATCTGCGTACATGACTAGTTTTTCTGTGTATGGGATATTACATATATCATCTATATAAAGTATAAATAACAAGGGTCCTAAGATAGAACCTTGTGGAACGCCTTGCTTAAGTTCAGTTGCTTCTGACGCTAAGCTTCCGAGTGTAACATATTGTTTTCTATCAGATAAGTAATTCGTAATAAGTTTAAGAGCAGCGCCACGCAATCCATAGTCAAATAATTTTTCTTCTAGAATGTCATGTTTTATGCTATCGAAAGCCTTCCTCAGGTCAAGGAACAGTCCTACTGTATATAGTCTTTTTTCAAAATTGTTCAGTATGACCTCTTTTACGTTTAATAGGGCTAATTCAGTGGACTTTCCTTTCTGGAAACCATACTGAGCAGGGTTTATTATTTGATACTTTGAAAGAAAGTTCCTTAGTCTACAATTTATGGCACTCTCAAATACCTTCGATAGCACTGGTAAAACAGAGATAGGCCTATAATTAGAAATGTCATTCAAAGCACCGCCTTTGTGCACAGGACATACACGCGCAACCTTGAGTTCTGAGGGGAAAATACCAGAAACTAACATGCAATTAATAATATGAGCCAAGGGCTCCGATATAAGGTCCGCAACGTGCTTCAAGGGCGCTGCACTTAAGTCATCAGCGCCTCTTGCGACATTGTTACGTAGTCTAATTATCGAGCTGTGTACCTCTGAAGGTGTCACTGGACTTAGACTGATTGTGTTAGGCTCTCTCGTTCTACGGGTAATCCTTTCTTGCGTACAATGTCCTGAAAGAGGCACATAATCACCAGAATGGGCAAAATATTCGTTCATAGCCGTGATAGCTGCTTCGTCGCTCATATCTTGGGAGAAGGCTTTGACATTAATACGCATTTTACTTTCGGTAAATTGTCCCAGGTTATTCACTTCATTCCACAGTTTACGAGGATCATTATAAATCTTGGCGAATAGGCATTCATAATAAATCTTCTTAGCCTTGCGTATGTCGGCGTTTAGCTTATTGCGATACGTTTTGAATTTTTTCAGCACCTCTAGGTCGCGTGTTTGGACAAACTTATGATACATTTTGTTTTTCGTTTTGATTCTTTTGTGAAGATTCTTGTTGATCCATGGTTTACGAATTTTCGTTTTCTTTATTGTGTATGTCACCATAGGAAAACTGTTGTCATAACATGCTTTCAGATAGCGCGAGAAAGCGCTATATGCGTGATCTGAATTTCGCTCAGCGTACACAAAAGACCAGTCCGTATGGGTTATTTCAGAACGAAATTTTTCTAGGGTGAGCTGGTTTATGACGCGGTACGTTGTTTTTTCATTGTACCTAGGCTTATTCGTTGCAGTGGAAAAAAGAGCAAAAATGGGTAAGTGGTCACTAAGGTCGAGTGAAAATAAGCCTGTAAAAGTCTTATTCGTCGGCACGTTTGTGATACAGACGTCCAGAAGAGTGGCGCTATGGTCCGTGATTCGGCTAGGCAGACCGATAGTGTTTTCACTACAATAGGTGGACAGAATAGTTTCAAACTGTATAGTGGCAACGTCATCGCTTAGCATGTTCATATTTACGTCACCCATCAGAAAAAATGGCACGCGGAACGAGTGAAGCTTAGATATAATGGTTTCAAAAATAACAAGAAAATCAGATTTGCTGCTTGCGGGTGGCCGATACACTGCAGTAACTAGAACATTTGGTAATCGGATTGTAATACATTCAACGGTAGTCGTCAAAAAGGTTAGCTCATCAATAATATCATGAGGAATACAGTCCTTCACGTACAAAGCAACGCCTCCGCCACGACTATTAGTCCTGGTAACACCATTGTATTTGTAAGACTGTAGTTGTGAAGGACAGTCATTAGGAGCGAGCCATGTCTCGGAAAGCGAAATTACATCGAATTTTATAGCTAAGGAATCGAGGAACATGCTGAGATCAGAAACCTTATTTTTAATACTGCGCACGTTCAAATGTAAAGCACTGAAGTGCCTTCCAATATGCGTGACCGCTTTGTTAAAACTGTCTGCATCATGGTATTGACAACTGTCAAATAACGCCATTTCGCAGCAGACTGTATCAATTCAGAGTGCCTGTTCGATACCTAGCGGCACATCTTTTCTAAATCGTCGCGTTCAGCAATTCTGAGCACCTCTGATGATTCCGTTTTCCTGGCAAAAATTTTTCCATTGCGCGTCCACACGTATTTCCATCCAACGCCACGCTTCTTAGCTATGGTTGCGCCTAGGAGTTGTTTCCCAAGCTGGGTTAGGTTTTCATTGACAAATATAGGATCGGTTGACTGGAAACCAATTTTGTTAGCAGAAAGACGTGCCCTCTTGGCCTTAGCCAGGACGGCATCTCGTTTCTCCCGGCGAACAAATCGTACAATGATATTCTTTACATCGGGATTTTTTGTTCCCATTCTGTGACAAACATCAATATCTGTGGAAGTGATGGGTTCCCCGACTGCTGAGCAAATATTCTGGACTACTTCGGAAGGGTCACCTTCATTGGGCACGCCCTTGATTTCAAGGTTGTTTGCTCTGGTATACGCCTCCAGGTCCTCGACTTTCATGCGTAATTTCTTCGTCTCCATCATGAGAATATCGTTTGCCTTTCGCGCATCTGCGAGTTCTTTTCGTAACGATCTTATCTCTTCGGAGAGCGGCTTTATGTCATCACACACTGCACTACTATAGTCCACACTTTTTTTAAAATCGCGGAGTTCCTTCCGTATCTCTCGCTGAAATACGTCTAGTTCCTTATTCATCCTTCAACAAGACAACAGCAGTTGACACAACGTATACAATGGTGCTTGGCAGCAGTGCTAGCAATAACAGAGTTTAGGTGCAGTAGTGAAATTCTCACCTGCGTACAGAGAAAACCTGTTAGCGACGTGAAGCTTGCGAGCACTGCTGCCAAACTGCCGTCAGAGCGGAAGTTTCCTGACTTATGAAGTGCTCGTGTTCTGGGGACACGTCATCCGCGCAGGCGCAATTCGTTCCGCAGCCACTTCTTGTAGATGGCGTAGAACTGCACTGTATGTCGTCACAATGTGCGCCGATTTGGCTGTCCGAAATAGTGCTCTCGTCAGTGGTACTGCTTGCAGTGTGCGGCGATAACGATCCCAGGAATGTGATCAGCTGCGTACAGAGAAAACCTGTTAGCGACGTGAAGCTTGCGAGCACTGCTGCCAAACTGCCGTCAGAGCGGAAGTTTCCTGACTTATGAAGTGCTCGTGTTCTGGGGACACGTCATCCGCGCAGGCGCAATTCGTTCCGCAGCCACTTCTTGTAGATGGCGTAGAACTGCACTGTATGTCGTCACAATGTGCGCCGATTTGGCTGTCCGAAATAGTGCTCTCGTCAGTGGTACTGCTTGCAGTGTGCGGCGATAACGATCCCAGGAATGTGATCAGCTGCGTACAGAGAAAACCTGTTAGCGACGTGAAGCTTGCGAGCACTGCTGCCAAACTGCCAAGCATTAACAAATCATGCTTTGGACGACGAAACCCGGGATCGAGCCAAGGACCTTTATATGTTCAGAATAACGCTCTCCCAACTGAGCTATTTCAGCAGACGGGAGAAGAGTGACAGCGGGATTTAGCAGTTCTTGAGCTTCGGTGAAACTGCTTTATTAGAGCTGTTCCACATTACTCATGTCTTTCACGCTGTTCCTGTTCTTTTGCAACGCCTACTGCCGCGATGCAGTCTGAATCAGCATTTTTTATCAAGCATGTGTGTTCACCTGCGTAACCGTTTCACTCCTCAGAATTGATGCAAAATACTTGTATATCGAAAGATTTAACAAAAAAGTGCTTTGGACGCAGAAACCCGGGATCGAGCAAAGGACGTTTAGATGTTCAGTTTAACGCTCTCCCAACTGCGCTATTTCGGCAGACGGGAGAAGAGTGACAGCGGAATTTAGCAGTTCTTGCGTTTCAGCAAGACTGCTTTATTAGAGCTGTTGCACTATATTAAATGTCTTTAACGCGGTTCCGGTTCTTTTGCAACGCCCACTGCCGCGATGCAATCTGAATAAGCATTTCTTCATCAAGCATGTGTTTTCACCTGCGTAACCGTTTCACTCGTTAGAATTCTTGCAAAATACTTGTATACCGACAGATTTACCAAATCGTGCTTTGGACGACGAAATCCGGGATCGAGCCAAGGACCTTTATATGTTCAGTTTAACGCTCTGCCAACTGAGCTATTTCAGAAGACGGGAGAAGAGAGACAGCGGGATCTAACAGATCTTGCGCTTCGGTAAAACCGCTTTATTAGAGCTTCTGCACATTACTACATGTCTTTCATGCTGTTCCGGTTCTTTTCCAACGCCAAATGCCGCGATGCAATCTGAATTAGCATTTCTTTATCAAGCATGTGTGTTCACCTGCGTAACCGTTTCACTCGTTAGAAGTATTGCAAAATACATGTATACCGACCGATTTAATAAATCGTGCTTTGGATGACGAAACCCGGGATCGAGCCAAGGACCTTTATATGTTCAGATTAACGCTCTCCCAACTGAGCTATTTCGGCAGACGGGAGAAGAGTGACAGCGGGATTTAAGAGTTCTTGCGTTTCGGTAAAACCGCTTTATTAGAGATGTTGCACTATATTACGTGTATTTCACGCTGTTCTGGTTCTTTTGCAATGCCCACTCCCGCGATGCAATCTGAATCAGCATTTTTTTATCAAGCAGGTGTGTTCACCTCCGTAACCGTTTCACTCGTTAGAATTATTGCGAAATACTTGTATGCCGACAGATTTAACAAAAAAGTGCTTTGGACGCCGAAACCCGGGATCGAGCCAAGGACTTTTAGATGTTCAGTTTAACGCTCTCCCAATTGAGCTATTTCAGCAGACACGAGAAGAGTGACAGCGGGATCTACCAGTTCTTGCGCTTCGGTAAAACTGCTTTATTAGAGCTGTTGAAGATTACTCATGTCTTTCACGCTGTTCCGGTTCTTTTGAAACGCCTACTGCCGCGATGCAATCTGAATCAGCATTTCTTTATCAAGCATGTGTGTTCACCTGCGTAACCGTTTCACTCCTCAGAATTGATGCAAAATACTTGTATACCGACAGATTTAAGAAAAAAGTGCTTTGGACCCAGAAACCCGGGATCGAGCAAAGGACGTTTAGATGTTCAGTTTAACGCTCTCCCAACTGCGCTATTTCGGCAGACGGGAGAAGAGTGACAGCAGGATTGAAGAGTTCTTGCGTTCTGGTAAAACCGCTTTATTAGAGCTGTTGCACATTATTACGTGTATTTCACGCTGTTCTGGTTCTTTGCAATGCCTACTTCCGCGATGCAATCTGAATCAGCATTTCTTTATCAAGCAGGTGTGTTCACCTGCGTAACCGTTTCACTCGTTAGAATTATTGCAAAATACATCTATACCGACAGATTTAACAAATCATGCTTTGGACGACGAAACCCGGGATCGAGCCAAGGACCTTTATGTGTTCAGAATAACGCTCTCCCAACTGAGCTATTTCAGCAGACGAGAGAAGAGTGACAGCGGGATTTAGCAGTTCTTGGGTTTGGGTAAAATCGCTTTATTAGAGCTGTTGGACATTACTACATGTCTTTCACGCGGTTCCGGTTCTTTTGCAACGCCTACTGCCGCCATGCAATCTGAATCAGCATTTCTTTATCAAGCATGTGTGTTCCCCTGCGTAACCTTTTCACTCGTTAAAATTATTGCAAAATACTTGTATACCGGCAGACTTAACAAATCGTGCTTTGAACGCCGAAACCCGGGATCGATATAAGGACATTTATATGTTCAGTTTAACGCTCTCCCAACTCAGCTATTTCAGCAGACGGGAGAAGAGAGACAGCGGGATCTAACAGTTCTTGCGCTTCGGTAAAACCGCTTTATTAGAGCTTTTGCACATTACTACATGTCTTTTATGCTGTTTCAGTTCATTTGCAACGCCTACTACCGCGATGCAATCTGAATCAGCATTTCTTTATCAAGCATGTGTGTTCACCTGCGTAACCGTTTCACTCGTTAGAAATATTGCAAAATACTTGTATACGGACAGATTTAACACAAAATTGCTTTGGACGCCGAAACCCGGGATCGAGCCAAGGACCTTTAGATTTTTAGTCTAACGCTCTCCGAACTGAGCTATTTCGGCCTACGGGAGAAGAGTGAAAGCAAGATTTAACAGTTATTGCGTTTGGGTAAAATCGCTTTATTAGAGCTGTTGCACAATATTACATGTCTTTCACGCTGTTCCGGTTCTTTTGCAAAGCCTACTTCTGCGATGCAATCTGAATCAGCATTTCTTGATCAAGCATGTGTGTTCTCCTGCGTAACCGTTTCACTCGTTAGAAGTATTGCAAAATACTTGTATACCGAGAGATTTAACAAAAAAGTGCTCTGGACGCCGAAACCCGGGATCGAGCCAAGGACCTTTAGATTTTCAGTCTAACGCTCTCCGAACTGAGCTATTACGGCATACGGGAGAAGAGTGAAAGCGGCATTTAACAGTTCTTGCGTTTCGGTAAAACTGCTTTATTAGGGCTGTTGCACTTTACTACATGTCTTTCACGCAGTCGGTTTTTTTGCAACGCCTACTGCCGCCATGCAATCTGAATCAGCATTTCTTTATCAACCATGTGTGTTTCCCCTGCGTAACCGTTTCACTCGTTAGAATTATTGCAAAATACTTGTATACCGGCAGATTTAACAAATCGTGCTTTGAACGCCGAAACCCGGGATCGATATAAGGACCTTTATATGTTCAGTTTAACGCTCTCCCAACTGAGCTATTTCAGCAGACGGGAGAAGAGAGACAGCGGGATCTAACAGTTCTTGCGCTTTGGTAAAACCGCTTTATTAGAGCTTTTGCACATTACTACATGTCTTTCATGCTGTTCCGGTTCTTTTGCAACGCCTACTTCCGAGATGCAATCTTAATCGGCATTTCTTTATCAAGCAGGTGTGTTAACCTGCGTAACCGTTTCACTCGTTAGAATTATTGCAAAATACTTGTATAACGACGGATTTAACAAATCGTGCTTTGAACGCGAAACCCGGGATCCAGCCAAGGACCTTTAGATGTTCAGTTTAACGCTCTCCCAACTGAGCTATTTCGGCAGACGGAGAAGAGTGACAGCGGAATTTAACAGTTCTTGCGTTTTGGCAAGACTGCTTTATTAGAGCTGTTGCACCCTATTAAATGTCTTTAACGCTGTTCCGGTTCTTTTGCAACGCCCACTGCCGCGATGCAATCTGAATAAGCATTTCTTCATCAAGCATGTGTTTTCACCTGCGTAACCGTTTCACTCGTTAGAATTATTGCAAAATACTTGTATACCGACAGATTTAACACAAAATTGCTTTGGACGCCGAAACCCGGGATCGAGCCAAGGTCCTTCAGATGTTCAGTTAAACGCTCTCCCAACTGAGCTATTTCGGCAGACGGGAGAAAAGTGACAGCGGGATTTAACAGTTCTTGCGTTTCGGTAAAACCGCTTTATTAGAGCTGTTGCACATTATTACGTGTATTTCACGCTGTTCTGGTTCTTTTGCAACGCCTACTGCCGCCATGCAATCTGAATCAGCATTTTTTATCAAGCATGTGTGTTCCCCTGCGTAACCTTTTCACTCGTTAGAATTATTGCAAAATACTTGTATACCGGCAGATTTAACAAATCGTGCTTTGAACGCCGAAACCCGGATCGATATAAGGACCTTTATATGTTCAGTTTAACGCTCTCCCAACTGAGCTATTTCAGCAGACGGGAGAAGAGAGACAGCGGGATCTAACAGTTCTTGCGCTTCGGTAAAACCGCTTTATTAGAGCTTTTGCACATTACTACATGTCTTTCATGCTGTTCCGGTTCTTTTGCAACGCCTACTGCCGTGATGCAATCTGAATCAGCATTTCTTTATCAAGCATGTGTGTTTACCTGCGTAACCGTTTCACTCGTTAGAACTATTTCAAAAAACTTGTGTACCGACAGATTTAACAAAGAAGTGCTTTGAACGCCGAAACCCGGGATCGTGCCAAAGACCTTTAGATGTTCAGTTTAACACTCTCCCAATTGAGCTATTTCAGCAGACACGAGAAGAGTGACAGCGGGATCTAACAGTTCTTGCGCTTCGGTAAAACCGCTTTATAAAGCTGTTGCTCATTATTACATGTCTTTCACGCTGTTCCGGTTCTTTCGCA